>NW_022196915.1:6620538-6644851 GCF_008632895.1 Mastomys coucha | reverse complement strand
CCAGAAGAATTTCCCTTACTTTTTAGAGCCATTTCAGCAATTAGCAAGCTTGAATTTGTTTCTTCTCTCTTAGAATAAATGCTGTCCAATTAGAATTACCTATACGACGAAAGAGAACACTTGACTGTTGACTATGTGTTGGCAATTTGCTATTGATGTGCCTTAGCATCTGATGGCATATACCTCTCTCTGTACAGCCAATGGTCCTTCCTACTTTGCTGGTGTCAAGCTTTTCCTCACTTTTCTTGCGGTTTGGGGACAAGATCCTCTCTTCTGTCTCCTCCCAATCACATTTATGGGGCCTTCCTCTGCATGATATAACAACTCCTCCCAAAGGCCCCACTTTTAAATTGGGGGAAGACAGTAAGCTTTAACAAAATAAATTTCTAGTTTATAATTCGTGAAAGAAAAGATATTTTCAACAGATGGAGTTAGAAAAATCAGATAGCCAAAGGCAATATATATATATATACCTGACATGATAAACAAAAATTAACTAAAGATGGATCAAAGAAGCTGGTCCATAGCTCAGCATTGGGATGACTCATTGCAGTGAACGTTTGCAAGTAAAGATGTATGGATAAAGGAGAGCAGTGTGGAACACACTACAGCTTCTACAATGAGATGGGTTTTGTTTGGTTTTATTTTATTTGTTTGTGTTATTTTTTATTTTCTTTTGGAAGGGAGATCACAAGAGTAAAGGGTGGAAAAGAAGGGACATGGAGATGCGTGGGATTAGTCTACATCATGTGAAATTCACAAAGAATCAATAAAAAGTTTTTTAAAAGGAGCAATAAACTTGGCTATGCCATGTTTGGTTGATATTTATGGGAGGCCTGTCCTTTTCTGAAGAATAATGGAGGAAGAATGGATGGGGAGGGGTGGAGGCGAGGAGGAGGGGCTGGAAGGAGTGGATGGGGTGGGGAGGAGGGGCTGGGAGGAGTGGATGGGGTGGGGTGGAGGTGGGGAGGAGGGACTGGGAGGAGAGGAAGGAGGGCAAAGTGTAGATGGGATGTAATAGATGAAAGAAGAATACATTTTATACTTTTAAAAAAATATATGGGCAATAAATTACAAAAGAATGCAAGAGAACCATCATTTTCCCAGGGAAAAGATAGATGCCCAACCCCACTGATAACAGAAATGTAAATCTAAAAAATCCAATAAAATAATACTAAGATAACTAACTACTATTGAAAAGGCAATATCAGAAAATAACAAATTTGGCCAGCATGTACAGAAATTAAAACTCTTAAGCACTTTTGGTGAAATATAAAATGGCATAGTCATACCAGAAATCAGTATGATAGTTACAAACACAGACTATATACTGTATATCACACATACTTATATATTATTATATCTTTGTATATTTATGCATTCTTGTATGTTATATATTTGTATATCCTTTATTCTTTTTATATATTTTATAGTTTTATATCTATTTATATATTTATATCTTTACATATATACATAATCTGAAATTCCCCTTTGAAGTCTACCCTAAGGAGTTGAAGCATGGTATGGAAGAAGTATGTAAATACCTATCTGTATAGCAGTGTTCAAGATAGCTAAAATATGGAAGTAACCAAAATTTCCTTTGAGAAATGAGTGGGTTTTTAAGATGCAATACTACACACACACACATACACACACACACACACAAAATAAGTTATAAGAGAAAGAACATTTGATGTACATTGCATCCTTCATGAATCTTTAAGCCATCATGTTATTTATTTATTTATTCATTCATTCATTCATTCATTCTCAATTGAAATCAATTTCATACAATATATTCCCCCAGTTCCTCCTGGATCCTTCCCACATACCTACCCAATTTTATATTCTTTTCCTCTTCCTTAAACAAAACAAAACAAGAAACACCCACAAAAGATCAACAGGACAAAAAAAAAAAGCCTAAACAAAGCAAAATGAGACAAAAAATTTACAAAAGTACCACATAGTTTATTTTGTGTTAGCCAGCTACTCATGTGCATGGTGGAGGGGCCTGCCATGAAGTGTGGTTAATATTCTCAGTCAGACTCCATTGGAGAGAGCTGAGTTTTCCTTTGTCGGTGGGTATCTCCAGGAGATAGCTTCTTGGATAGGGTTTGCAGCCTGCATCTACCTCTCCATCTACAGTGCTGGGATCCCTTCTGGACTGAATCAGTACAGGCCTTGTGCAAGCTGCCATAGTCCCTGATAGCTCGTACGTTCATCAGGCCTTTTGTGTCTGGAAGACACTGTTTCCTTGGAGTCAACCATCAGCTATGGCTCTAACAGTCTTTCCATCTCCTCTTCCTCATAGATCCTTGAAGAGAAGACTTTGATGAAAACACTCCATTTAGGACTAAGTGTTCCAAAGTCTCTTACTGTCTGCACCATGTCCATTTGTGAGTGTGACACTGATCTATGGGTATAGCAGAATGACATTAGGAGCCATTTTATTGTTAAGTTCCTTTAGCAGAATAGCAGTATTAAGTTTTCCTCTAGGCTCATGCCCTATCTATTCTCAAGTTCTGGGCCACTTTAACAGTGTTAGCTGTGGGTTCTGTCTCATGGAGTTAGCCTAAGATCAAATTAGAAAGTAGTTGGTTATTCTCAACTTCCCCAAAGTGGTCAGGTTCCAATTCCTATAACCCATGAATACGCAGCTTCCATGAATAGGCAACTTCAGGTCGCAGATGAAATTAAAGTCCTTGATCATCTGCCCTAAAGAAAAGAAGAATATCTGGGGTGAGCTGGGAAGTCACATTGGAATTACGAGGATCCTTGCAGAGATAGACAGAATATGAATTAGAGTCACGGGACGATATGACTTCTCTGAAAGTCAAGGCAGTGATCTGAGAAGGATGCAGCTCACCTTCTCCAGCCATGAAGAAGTCCCTGGAGGGCATGAAAAACCAGAAGTGAGTTCTTCCTTAGATCACCACCCTCCAGAAGGAACCCTGCCTCCTCTCTTTACACCTAGACTTTAGCCTAGTGAGACCCATTCCATACCTTCTGCTGTTTTGGTAACTGAATGAGTGTGCATGATATGTTACTGCAGCAAAACTGCACATTCTAAATCTATCCCCTCCAGAGCAAGAAAAACCAGCAGGAAACAGATTTCTATAGAATCTGAAAAACAAGACTAGAGCATTTAATCAGTTGCTGGTTTGGTGGCCAGCAAGAGGGAAACTTTTAATAACAGTGCTAATCAAGATACCCCTCGCTTCTCTATCACATAAAAGGTGGCCAGTCCACAGCTAGCATGGTATCTTTACACTGGCCCAGAGAGATGGCTCAGAAATTAAGAATAGCTGCTGCTCTTCCAGGGGATTTGAGTTCAGTTCCCAGACCCAACTCAGGTGATGCCTATAACTTCAGTTCTAGGGCATCTATCATTCTCTTTCAATCTCCACACATATGTACATACATACATACATACATATTCAAATACACACAGACACATGAAAAATTTTAAATGGATCTATTTTTTAAAAGGTACAGCCCTAAAACTTAAAAATAGAGAAAAAAATGCAGATTCCTCCTGCTTATTCTGGAATATTGAAGATGGCCAGAAACAGGAAAAAAATGACAGTGAGGGATAACTCCTTCTCAAGGACATCATTACTATGTCTCATTAGTCAAGGCTTGGATAATCATATTGAGTTGCAAAGGAGGCTAAAAAATGGATCATTTAGCAGACAATACCCAGCTAGGGTCCAGGGTTCCTGTGATCTTTGAAACTGAAAGAATGAGGGCTTGAGAAATGGCTAAGTTTGCACACAAGCACGAAGTCCAGAACCTAAGTAAAAAGTTTGGATATAGGGCATGCACCTGTAATCTCACGACTGGGAGGCAGAAACAGGAGGATCCTTAGGGCTCAGTGGCCAGCCAGCCTAGAAGAATCAGTGAGTGCTGTTTTCAATAAAAGACTCTGTCTCAAAAAATTAGGTAACAAGCCGTTGGCATTAACATCTGGTCTATATCACAATCCCCCACACCCCCCCCACACACACACACAGAGACAGAGAGAGAGAGAGAGAGAGAGAGAGAGAGAGAGAGAGAGAGAGAGAATATGAGCATACACAAACAAGTAAAACACACATAACACATAAGAAAAGAAATGAAAAGAAAAGATACCATTATTAGGAAAGGGTACTGGGAGGCAGATTATGGTCTGTGCTTCAGGTTACTGTATGATTTAGTTTCAATTCAAAGCAGCAGAGTAACTGGCCAGACTTCCAACTCTCTTTCAAGCCCAGTGAAGGTTCAGTAATCCTGTGATTATCTGCACTCTTAACATAATGAATGAATTCTAGTTCAGCAGAAACATTAGCTTCATAGAAGAGTGTCCAGGGACTTGGAGATCATGGCTGTTTTTTGCTTTTTTTTCTCAGTCTGGCTGGAAGTTAATACTCTGTCTTGGCTTTATAAAGTTTTGCTAGGCTGTCAAAGGTTTATTGGGTTTTGCACATATAATATCCCTATGCAATGACTAGGTTCTTAACCATGCTGATGAAATCATAGTCTTTTATTTCATATGAGTGAGTGTGTTTGTGTGTGTTTGTGTGTGTGTGTGTGTGTTCCAGACACACATGTGGAGGTCTGAGGACAACTGGCAAGAATCATTTCGCGTCTTCCACCATGTATGCCTTCAAGGGATTGAGCCTAGGTCACCAGGCTTGGCAGCAAGTTTATTTGCCCATTCAATCATTACCCCCACCCCTTTTTCTTGACATGAATTCCTCCCTCTCTTTATCTTCAAGTGGCTGATGGTAGTTTGGAGCTCCTTGTTGCTTCAGACATCGCTTCAATTTCTCCCTCACTGTGTTGTCTCCAAACCCTTTGAAACAAAGTTGAGGGAACAGTTAATTGCCTTCCCATTTACACTGCAAATGTTGGGCAGCCTGTTTTCAATTCATTATAAACTGACTGTCTCAGAAGGAACTCGACAGAGAATTATATGAAATTTCCTCTTTTATCTTGAAGAATTCTGCATGGAAAAATACCAAAGAGATAATTGATAGACCTTTGTTCTTAATACTAAAGAGATCACTTATAGTCTTTTTTTTTTTTAAGTGGTGGGTAAAAGTGTCTATGACCTATTGTGTGCTATTCTTCATCCCTTGGGTTTCCTATGTGCCTTTGTTTGTTTTTCGAGAAGAAGAATTTGGTCTTGTTCCATCCTTACATAAAAATGTTTCCCAAAGTAAATCAGTGTTTCAGCTTTTAATATAATGGATCCAGAACAAGAATGGGTCAGTATTGGCCTATGCCATGTGGCCTGTTTCATTTCCTGGGTCTGGCACTCTAGTTAAATTAAGGCTCTTGGATGTTGCTACCCTATCAAATATCAATAACCTCCAGGGACAGCTTTACATGGTCATAGTGTGGAACCTTGGTGAGAAGCAAAGCCCAATCAAGAGTTGGGGGAGGGCACCCACCAAACATGAAACAGAATGATTTAAAAAAAAAAAACAGTAAGAAAATGGTAAGATGATCTGATAGTCCAAGAAGGAATTAGAAGAGAAATAAAATTTAAGATAGGTTTGGAAGGGTGTGGGAGGTACACCACCGGAGGGGGTATGGGAGCTCGGGCAGAGACACTGTTTCTTGATCTACACTGGCAGAGAACTTCCCTTTCAAAGCACAAGGGCACACTCTTAGCATTTGAGGTGTGGTTCTGTCTCCCCTGGACACTGTGGACGTGTCTCTAAAGGACTAAGAAAAACAACTGTGAGCAAAGAGCTGTAAACTCAGATACAGTTCGGAGTATTTAGGGACAGCTCTTCACAATGTGCGATTAAGTGGCATTGGAAAGCCAACCCCCACACTCCCCACCACCCCTGCTGTCCCAGTTCAGTGTCCCTGCGGTAAGCAGTTTGAGGTGGTCACAGCTGACAGCAGAGTAGAGCCTGACTCTCATAGAATGTTGGAGATAGTGTTGACACCTGAAGGAAAATCGATTTGCCCTTGTTTGCTCTGCTCAGCTTTCCTCTCATTCTCTAAGGACATTTCACCCAGCCCCGGACAACAGAGAACCCACAACCACAGCAGCCACACCATGATGGTGTGTACCAGAACCCTACCACTTCCAGGGCATTTTGTAAATTAAATTAAGGTGATGTAATATCATATATACATATGTGTGTGTGTGTCTACATCCATGCATTTTACTCTGCCTGACTAGGTGAACTCTTTGGGGCAGGGCAGAAATGGGAAATCAATGCCTGCTAGTTATACATGACGCTGATTGGGATGCAGGTGGCTGGAGAGTCGGACCTTGTTGCCAGCAGTGTTTTGAGCTCCACCAGTTGTGAAGACATGCATGTCTGGCAGCTTGTGAATTCTCTGATGCATTCTTCTTCTCTGTTTTCTAGAGTGTTTGAAGACCTCATCCAACTCTCCAATGGCCAGCAACAACACCGCCAGCATAGCACAAGCCAGGAAGCTGGTAGAGCAGCTGAAGATGGAAGCCAACATCGACAGGATAAAGGTGAGGATGACGGAATGCTGTAATCGGGGGCTCATCTAACTTGACTAAGGAGCAAATGTCCTCCAGCCAACTGCCATGTGACTATTTTCCACAGAGATGGGTAATACCAGAAAGGATAGGGGAGAGATCTAATAATCCCACTGATACTAATTTCTCTAAGGTATCTTTGCTTTCTTAAGGATTCTCCAACATCAAATGATGATATGCATTGAAGTGGGGTTCCTATGTTGAATCAGAAACAATCCAGGCGGTGGTGGGAGGCAGAGGCAGGAGGATTTTTAGTTTGAAACCAGCCTGGTCTACAGAGTGAGTTCCAGGATAGGCAGGGCTACACAAAGAAATCCTGTCTTCAAAAACACAAACAAACAAATTAAAAACTACAGCAAAAAGAAAAATGGGCTTGGGCTGAGTTCCAGGCAAAGCAAAAGGTGGGCACGTGAGACATCAATCCACTAGCCAATCCCAGGCCCAGGAAAGATCTTCTCATTTTGGGTTCTGACTTTTTCTGTCCTGTTCAGCATCTAAAATTTAGTGCTGCTTTTTTGAGCCTAATCTGTTTTATTCATTCATCGCTGACAAGTTTTTTATCTTTATATGTTTTTGGTTTTTTTCCACATTTGAGGCCTAGGTAGACATCTCAGTGAATGAAGTACCTTCCTTCAAACATACACAAACACACACACATACCACACCCTACACACACACATACCACACCCTACACACACACATACCACACCATACACTCACACATACCACACCATACACATACACACACACACACACCACACCATAGATACACACACCACACCATACACACACACATACTACACACACATACCACATCCTACACACACACATATACCACACCCTACACACATACATACAACACCCTACACACGCATACACATACCACAACATACACACACCACACCATACATACACACACACCACACCATACACACACACATACCACACCATACACACACACATATACCACACCCTACACACACACATACCACACCATACACACACACACACCACACCATATACACACACATACTACACACACATACCATACCCTACACACACACATATACCACACCCTACACACACATACCATACCCTACACACGCATACACATACCACACCTTACACACACACATACAATACCCTACATACACACTTACCACACCCTAAACACACACATACCACACCCTACATACACACATACATATCACACCCTATACACACACATACCACACCCTACACACATACTTACCACACCCTAAACACACACATACCACACCCTACATACACACATACATATCATACCCTATACACACACACACCACACCCTACACACACACATACCATACCCTACACACACATATCACACCCTATACACACATACTACACCCTACACACATACCACACCCTACACACACACACACACATACTACACATACCACATACACACATACACACACACATTGAGTTTGGATCTCTAGCACTCCCACAAAAAGTCAAATTTGGATGCCTGCACGATGGCTCAATGGTAAAGTTGCTCAATTCCAAACCCAACAATTTGAGTTCAAGCTCCAGAACCCACAGAGTAAAAGGAGAGAACTGACTCCCTCTGAGATCCACATGTATACTGTGGTACACACACACACACACCACATCACACACAGACTTACCACATACACACATACACACACACACACCACACATCACATACCACATACACACACACACATACCACACCATACACACATACAAACTACACATACCACATTCACACATACCACACACACACACACACACACACACACACACACACACACACAGAGTAAGGAAGCACCGTAAATAAATGATGCAAAAAGAAAACATCCAAATGTGGTTGTGCTCAGAAACAGACAGATCTCAGGGACTCACCAGCCTTCCAGTTAACAGAAACAGCAAACTCTAGATTCAGTGAGAGACCCTGTTTCAAAAACTAAGGTTGGGAGAGATGGAGAACGATGTCCGGCATTCACGTCTGGCCTCCACATGCACATACAAAGTCAATCTTGTTCTCTTGAAAAGTCAAGCAGCATAGATGTCTAAGGAAGATTAGTGGTTTACTTTTTCCTTCATGCCCCAGCTTTACTGAGGCTGCTTTAGATAAAGCACGGTTTTGGTTCAGACCCTTGGCATAATTTGAATGGGAAGCTAGCCCCACCGTCACTGAATAGGCAGCTGTTATAGTTTGGATTGCTGGAGAGGTGAATTTCTGTCAGTCACCACGATTTTACTTCCTCAGAAACACTTCAGGAAATGGAACTCAGAAACACTTCAGGAAATGGAACTCAGAAACATATCTCATTGTACTAAAATCAAAATAGAACATTATTCCAAGTGCCTTTTTAAAGATCACAGCATTTTTCTACTTTCTCTTTTTCTATACCTTAAAAAGTCCGGATCAGTCAGTGGATGTACGGACTGAACAGTAGGCAATAAAATGTGGCTCAGGACCCAAATCCAGCCCACGCTGTTTTTATAAATAAAGTATTATTGAAACATGTGTATACTCACTCATTCACTTACATTTTGTGGGTAACTCCAGTCACACATCAGCCATAGAATAGAGGTGTTAACAGAGATCACACAGCCCACAAAACTCCAAATAATGGCCCTCTGTCCCTTTACACAACGAGTCTGCTGGTTTAGAGCAGTTGTTCTCAACCCACTCTATGTTCACATCACCCAAAGGATGCTATAAACAGACCAATCCCCAAAACAGGACAAAAGGAAAGCCAATTAAATTAGGGTCTTTTGGGTTTAGGGTTTAGGCGTCAGTTTGGGGGTTTTGTTTGTTTGTTTGTTTGTTTGTTTTTGTTTTTAATCTTCAGTTAATTCCAATATATAGCCACAGTTAAGACCTGCTACCTCAGAGCAAGGGGTTCGATCCTCTTCCTGCTATCTGCCCGGTCCTGTATAGTGAAAAGAGAGCTCATCGACCTTCATAAAGAAGCTGGGCAAATATCTAGGAGATTTTCCTTTGTAAACTCAGGCTCCTGGTAGCGGCCTTCTCTGTTTTCTGCTGTGTTTATTTTTCCTTGCTTGTGAATGAGACAAGGGCTCCTTCCCATGTGTTTTCTTCCTCTGTCACTCTCTGGCTCCTCCTCCTTTGTTGCTACTTCTTTTTCATTTCCTTAGTGGAAAACAAAACAAAACAGAGACTGGTGGGTGTTTTAACTGCTAGGAGAAGGGAGGTGGCCCAGGGACTGCTGTATCAGAGAGAGACACTCATTTCCTTTATAAGGGACTGAGGCTCCACCATCATCATCCTAAGAAACAGGAGTTTTGTCCTACGGAGCTCTGCTGTAGTTGGCATGTCTGCCACTCTTCACAGTCACTAGACACCGGTACTGAAGGAGAGAGCATGCTGAAATGCCCTCTTCCACCAAGCCATCCTTTCTGTGCATCCTTGACTGCAGTGGTTCCTGCCTGGTCCCTGCAGTCCACTTCAACCTGCTTCCGTCAGCCGTCAGTCACCTGTCACACTGCTGCCAAGAAAACTTTCCAGGAGAAAATTTCATCGTGTTCCTCTCCCACAGAGAACTTTATTATCCCATAGCTCCGCGTTCGTTAAACAACACATCTTAAATTTTGATGGAACCCACAATGGTTATATCAACCACCTTTGATTCCCTTGAGAGGAGCTGCAAGTGCCTTGAACATCCTCCATCTCTCCCTTTCTCCTCTCGCTTTACTAAGGAGAATGGCACTCCATGAGAGGCATTCCATGAGGGAGAATGGACTTCCTGAGAATTCAGACCAATCAGTAAGTTCTCAAAGAAGCTATCCAGGACCTTCTCTGTGATGTTTAGATTTTTTTCATTTGTCCATTTGTTCATCTACTTGTCTAATAAATATTTTACCGAGATTTTCTATGTTGCTAGCACTTGTTAGGTTTGGAAGATAGAAATGAACAGATAGGATTCATGCCCTCAGTTATGTGTGGTATAATGAGGGGTAGATACAGAAGATACGAACATGACCTGCTATCACAATAAGCAAAAATATCCAGGAAGGATACTTACCAAAGCTGTCAAAGCTAACTCCTGATTGCCCTTTGAAGAGACATAAATAAATAGCTTCTGAGAGATGGCGTGTGTGGAGAGAGCATATGTAAGGGTTAGCCCAATGAACCATGCACCGAGTGGCCACTACCCAGGTGATCTTCACAGTCTCATCTCTGAGTCCTTGATGTCATCAGACCTTCTGTTAATGGAAATTCAGCAGCAGCCTGTACTCTGGCATTTGTTCTGTACCACACAGCCAGGCAGGCATGCTGTGGTGAAATGACAGATTATTTTTAGTTTCGCTGTTGGGTAACACTGTGACTATATTGACACCGTTCTCAGCTAGCTGGTTCGGGGATCCTTCAAGGACTCTGAGATTTCTAACTGCTTCACTTACTTTCTAGGCCTGAGCCTTTCAGCAGCAAGAGGGGACTTTTTGTTTGCTTGTTTGTTTTTGTTTTTCTAGACGGGGTTTCTCTGTGTATCGATGATTGTCCTAGAACTTGCTCTGTAGACCAGGCTAACCTTGAACTCACAGAGACCCGCCTGTCTCTGTCTCCCGAGTGCTGGGATTAAAGGTGTGTGCCACAACTGCCTGGTTAAGAGGGGACTTTTTGGACGATGCTAGGCTTGTGATTTTCCAGTTGCAGCAGTAACTTCATCAAACCATAGCTTTATGTGCATCTGGAAGAACCAGCTGTAGTGACCTTAGTAAGCAGAGCTAGGGTGCAACTGCCATTGCAGCTCCCAAAGGTCATATAAGCAAGAGGTGCCTTATCCCTCAGGTGGCCCCTAGAGTAACCCAGCCTGCTCTATTGGACCTGAATTACACTTTTTGTTTTGAAATCTTTCTTGTTTTTTAACCTTTGTATCATATGTCCTGGGAGATTCAAACTAATGGAACCCATATCTGTTCATACACCCAGGCATATATTAATGACCTTCCCAGCTCTTCTCTATTTCTTTGTTAGCATTTCCTTCAAAGATAGGGAGTAAAAGCAAGGGAGTCAAAGTAAAGGCATAGAGAGGGCTTGTGAATGGTGATGCTCGGATTTCTAAAGCAGGGACTATACAAAGGCTAATAGAGAAATAAGGGAAGGCTTATCCTTAGACAAGGACATATCAATCAACTGCTGTCCTCTACTTGTGTATGTGGGGGACACGTACAGAAGTAGAGGACAGCAGAGTTTTAGGAAGTATCTTATTACCATATTAGGACTCTTTGGGTATCAAAGAGAAACCCAAAGCAAACTAACTTAAGCAGAAAGAGGAGATTAATTATAGAAGATACAAGGTGTCTTAGAATACAGAATAAGAATGCATTTCTTAGAAATGCAGTTGAAGGGTCAGCAATTGAAGGGATGACTGGAACCACTGGGAACTGAGAGTCCTCCATGATGAGCCATTGCTTCTCCTGCCATTTGTATTTCCTGGGAAGAGTGAATTTCTCAGCTGATTGGTGCATATGACAGAAGATGGCCACCCTCAGCTGGCAAGGTAACAGAAAGGCTTGACCACGTTTTTTTCCAGTTTCACCACCGTAGTCTGACATCTCTGTTTAGCAAGAATAAGATCTCTAATTTCCATCACCTGCCATCAAAATCAAAGCTGCAGTACAAAATCCTAATTTCTAGGAATTAAGAATAAGAAAAGAGCCAGGAACTATTGTAAGATAGGCTGATATTCTTTAATAGAGACCACTCTTAATGTTACAAAAAAGAATCTAGAGGTAAGAGAGGGAAAAAAATATCCAAGGCCAGGAGCATGAAGAAGCTGATTGGTTCTTAACTGGTTAGGCTCATAAATTGACCCCACATCAAAATTTCAAGCTTGCTCATTTCTCCCAAATATTTCTAATATACCTTTTCAATGGATTATTCTCTTCTTGCTCTAGCAATGTGTCATGTAAATTCCCATTTACCTGGTAATTCTGGGTTCCTCACTGGAAACACCCGTCCTACCCCTCTTTGCCTGTGTAAATTATATTCCTTCATTAAGTGTTAGCTTAACCCCTCATCTGTTCATTAATTTTTTTATATTCCTACCAAATTTGCTAATTTAACTTTTATTAAATAAACCTTTCCAAACAGACCACATGGTCCTTAAATCAAAGAGTGTTTGTATCCCTTGAAGATTCTAAGTATGAATGTAATTAGCTAAATAAACCTGCAGTAATCAAATGCCATGTGAAAAGGGATAGGAGAGGTGGTTCTAAAGTCAGATTGTTGTGCATTATGTGGTGGCTATAAGTAAACACCTTTTGCAGTGCACCTTTTTAAACAATTCAAAAATAATAAAAGACAGGCTGATTTTAATAGTTGAGAAATACATTAATTAGGGAGTCAAGTCTGGACATTTCTAATTTCTATCATCTTTATGATGATAAACCCGTACTACATAGGAAATGAACTTCAGAGAATGCTGTACTGAGAAATAAACGAGCTTAAAACAGGTTTGAGGGGAGCCTGACCTACATAGCAAGATCCAGGGGCTGGGGGAGGGGGCAGGAGGCAGAGACAGAAAGAGAGACAGAGAAAGGAGAGAGAGAAAGAGAGAGAGAGACATCCAAGAAGTGAGCTAGTTAGATATACGTGGTGCTAGGGAATGGACACATAGCCTCAGTTTGGGGCTTGATAAATATTTTTCCATCATTTGAATTAAAAGTTGTAATATCCCTTCCTCAAAGTGATATGTTCAGTTTTATTAAGAAGGGTAAAGTATACTTCTCTTTGTGGGTCAATTGAGAACATTTCCATAGATAATGAAATCAGTAAAACATACACCAGCCTTACAGGCATTCAAGTATGGCCAACCTTCATTTATTGTACTTGCTGGAGATGAAGCAAAAGCTTTTCAGTTAAATTCTGGTCTGCACTGATATGAGTGAGAAACTTCTGTTTGATGAAAACTAATAAAATATTTAAGAACTCAGTAACTATTGGTCCAGCACCAAGTATATACTTACCCTGTGCATTTTACGTAGCCACTGGGGAAGCATCGTACACTAAGCATCTAAATTTGAAAACCTAAAGCATTCCCAAATCCAAAACTCCCTAAGCACCAAGACAGTGCCACCAGGGGAAACTTCCACACTTGACTTCAATTGAAGGATCAGGGTAAAAACATAAGCTCACAAAAATACTGTAAATCATTAACTTAAGGCTATATTCATGAGGTATGAAATATAAATGAATTTTGTGTTTTGTCTTGTGTCTTAGACACCCACACACATTCCATTTTTCATTAAAAAGTTTTAAAGCACAGAGATCCTCAATTTGTACCTTTTACAAAAGTTTAGAAGTTTTAAATCCCTGAGAAATTAAATTTTTGAAATAGCCCAGTTATCAGTGACAGCGGAGTCTCCCTTACACACACACACACACACACACACACACACACACACACGCACACACGCACGCACACGCACATGCACACACACGCACACACACACACAACCGTTAGCTAAGCCTGGTGGTGTAAGCTTGCAATATCAACTACACAAAAGCCTGAAACAGCCCTGGGTAACTGCATTAATGCAGGCAAACCAGATGAGGAAGTGACACCATGACTGATAAGCTTTAGTGCACAGGCAACTTCCCATGGGCAGAGGCAGTGACAGCCTGTCAGGGCATGTTTCGTTGCCTGGTGGCTTGTATGCCTTCTAAGGTATCAGCTTGAAGATGGAGCTCAATTTCAGGATGTAGTAAAGATGGAACTGTAGCTTTTCATTCCATTTCAGTTTGACAGGAGGTCTGGCTTCTCTCTTCATAGACAGCTGTCTCTTCTGCAACCTCTCAGAGACATCAAGGCATCTGTCTGACTACAACAGTTTCTTTTTATTTCAGAGCTGATTGTTGTAGTCCGGTGGCTGTCTAGAGTCCCCCTCTCCTCACTCCTTGCTTTGAGTTTGGTGAGGTTACTCATAACCCAGATTTCAGCAATTATCAGTCCGGGAAGATCAATGCTACTGTCGGAAGTAAACTCCTGGGCTAGAGAAAGAGAAAGTTCAGTCACTGAAGTTCTTACCACAGAAGCTTGAAGACCTGAGTTTGAGCTTCAACCCAGATGTGACAGTGTGCACTTGTAATTCTAGCACACAAGTGACAGGTAAATCCTTGGAACTACTGGTCGGTCAGTCACCCTGGCTAATCAGAGAGCACCAGATCAATAAGAAACCCACTTTAAAAACAAAGAAGGGGCTGAAGAGATACCTTAGCATCTCTTAGCACTAAGAGCACTTGCTGCTCTTACAGAGGAACAGAGTCCAGTCCCCAGCACCTATGTCAAGCAACCCACAAGTATCTGTGACTCTAGCTCTGGGAATTTAGCACCTTCTTTTTGGCCCCTTTGGGTATCCACACTCATGTGGCATGTGCACACATATCCATAAGTTTAAAAGTGTTTTTTTTTTTTAATGATGACATTCTTTCTTCTGTAAAGTTACTTTTGTCCTGGAGACATCTCAGTTGACAAGTCACAAGTACAGTGACAAGGGCTTTTATTTTCCTACCATTTGGAATAAGTTAAGAAAAGGGCACACAAGCTAGGCAGTGGTGCCACATGCCTTTAATCCCAGCACTTGGGAGGCAGAGGCAGGTGGATTTCTGAGTTCAAGGCCAGCCTGGTCTACAGAATGAGTTCCAGGACAGCCAGGGCTACACAGAGAAACCCTGTCTCAAAAAAAAACAAAACAAAACACAAAAAAAAAGAAAGAAAAAAAAGGAAGAAAGAAAAGAAAAAAGAAAAGAGCCCACCATCTTCAGTGTTTTAATGTCTATGTCCTGCTCAGGACATTCTTCTCCATGATCATAGTGTAATGGTCAGCGTCAATAGTGGTACACATTCCCATTCTAACCATGAGACTCCATCTAAATATTAAAAGTGACCCCAATAATAATTTCTTTAGCAAAAGGACCTGATTTAGCAGAAGGATCCTGTCTTGCACTTAGCTGTCCTGCGTGACACAGCTTCTCTCACGACCTTGACACATTTCTAAGATTGTGGTCCATTTATTTTATACAAGGTCACTCAGTTTGGGCTCATCTGACATTTCTTTCCTTTCACTATGTGGGCCCTGGGGATCAAACTCAGGTCATGAGGCTTGGTGACAAAGACATTTACCAACTGAACGATTTTGCTGTCCCCTTTATCTGATATTTCGCTCTGATTAAATTCTAGTTAGAAAACCTTGACCATATAGAGTGTTTCTTTGTCGCCTCCCCCAAGTGGGACTTGATTTTGAGTTGTCACTTACTAGTGACATTAACTTTGATTATTGACTAAGGTAGCATCCTCACGGTTTCTCCATGAGAAGTAATTCTTTTTCCCTTTGCACTTCTTCAGTATCTTGAAACTTGGGAAAGGTAGCTCAAGATTGTGTAACTCTTTTCTTCCTCATAAAACATCCCGGTTTGTTTGTTTGTTTGTTTGTTTGTTTTTAATGTATTTAATTATGGGCTCAGGTGTCCCCATTTAATCAATGGTTTGTAATCTTTGTTAATTTATTACTTTATTTTACATGTATAGGTATTTTGCCTGCATGTATTTCTGTACACCAAGTGTGTGCACTCGAGGAAGGTAGAGAAGGCACCAGATCCCCTAAAAGCAACGATGGGAGTTCTGGGAATTGAACCCAGGTCTGCAGGAAGAACAGCCATGCTTTTAACCACTCAGCCATTTCTCTCTCCAGCTCCTGTAATCTATTGTTCTAATCTTCAATTAGCACAGGATAAAAGCTGGCTACTCTGTCCTTTGAGTGTGAATCCCTCATTCCTTTGAGTATTTGCCTAGTTTGGAGCAAAAGCAAATTCTCCTCTTATTTCTTTCTTAGCCCTGGAGTCATCTTTTCCTCCAAGGAGCCCTGGTTCCTTGGAGAATGGTATTTAAGAACCAAGATCTGGATGTGCAATATGCTCATTGTTCCCAGGTCCTCTCCCTAGACAAAGCTAGAAAGTGCACATACATGTTCACATACAGACACACATATGTAATCATGCACACTTCACCTCTATTTTTTTTAACTATGTCTGTATGTGTGTGAATTTATAACCATGCATTTATACCGAAACAACCAAGTCCTATTCTATACTGTAGGGTTCAGTATCATTTTTTAATTCCCACAATTATAACCCCTTTACTGGCAATGATACACAATCTCCCCTTCCCTGGCAGGTAACTGAGTTTCCACTCCACATTTCCCCTTCCAACAGATGTCTTGCACATCCTTTGTGTTTTTCTTTCTCATTTTTTTTTTTTAAATGTACACCGTAGCTGTCTTCAGATGCACCAGAAGAGAGCATCAGATCTCATTACGGATGGTTGTGAGACACCATGTGGTTGCTGGGATTTGAACTCAGGACTTTTGGAAGAGCAATCAGTGCTCTTAACCGCTAAGCCGTCTCTCCAATCCCCCTTTGTGTCTTTCTTGATCATATTTTCTTTTCTCTGTGGCCTTGATCATGTAGAGAATATTTGTAATAGTTTTTTTTGGCCACATCCCTATCCACGAACTCTATGGACCACACCAGTCAGTCATAAGTCTTTTTGTTCCAATTAGTTTATCTCTTATCTATAGTTAAACCCTCTTCTTGCTTATTTTCTATTGGCAATATTTTATGAACAGTAGATACTGTGAAGTTGCCTGCAACTCTAGTTCCAAGGAATGCAATGCTCTCTTCTTGACCCATGGGAATTTGTAAGAATACACCACTATTAGTTGAATGAAATATCTGTTCACTAAGGTTACATTTGAGAACTTCTTTTGTATTGACCTGAGCCTCTTCCATGTGTCAGCACTGACACTACAATGATGAGTGAGATAGATAAGGTTCCTGCCCTCCCACAACACAGTGCTTGAAGGGTTAGAAAATATCCAGCAACCAATAAACAGGCTCAGAAGGATAATCACACTGCGGAGGGGTGTGGATTCTGTGCAGGAGAAGAGTGCCCACTTGGACAGAAAAAGATAAAGAAAGCCAGTTTGGAGGAAGAGATCAGGGAGTGCCCTATTGGGAGTCAGGTTTCTGGAAGAAAAACGGGACTGGCTGCAGAGGATGTGTGGAAGGATGTTCATCAGAATCACATATACAAAACTGTAAGGCAGAGAGGACTCTGGGGCTTTCAAAATTAAAGGAGAAAGTGTTGGGACATGAAATTGGAGAGGAGTGGGCTCGAAACATTCAAGACCCATAGGTTAGTATATTATGTTTTTGTTTCTACAGAGTATAGCAGGCAAGAACTGATGGTTTCAAATGGAGAATTATATAAGCCAACGTGAATTTTTAAACTACTGTTATAGTCACAGTATGGTGACAGAACTTGTGACATTTTCAAAAGCAAGGGAGTCATCCAGCTTCCTTTCACATTTTGGTGTCCTTGACCCAACTGGCTATCTGCTGAAGTTTTTGTTCCCTTTCTCAGAATGACGCTTTTACCTTACAGAGAAAACTACTTATGTTGAAATACAGTGTATCAGAATATTTTTTAAAAAGATTTATTTATTTATTTTTATGTGTATGAGTACATGTGGCTGTGAGCCATCATGTGGCTGCTGGGAATTGAACTCAGGATGGCCCCCCTGCTCGCTCCAGCCTGCCCAATATACTGTAAGCTGTGTTCCAGACGCACCAGAAGAGGGCGTCAGATCTCATTACAGGTGGTTGTGAGCCACCATATGGTTGCTGGGATCCAAACTCAAGACCTTCGGAAGAACCGTCAGTGCTCTTACCCGCTGAGCCATCTTGCCATCCCAAGAATATTTTTATAAGATATTTTAGATAATAGCACATCTCTAAAAAATATTTTCAAAACGTATATAGTATATACTATGGTTATAGGTATGTTCCTTTATTTACAGTGTCTAATGTCATGCCTACAGCCATAAAGTGGGTAAATAATAGTACAATGTTAAGGTATGAAGATGAGTGTAATATGATTGAAAATATCAGATTCTATTGACTGACTCATTTTCCTGTAGCTCTCACATTTATAGTGAAAGGAGATGACAAATTTCCATTTGAAGCTAGTGAAAATAAAGGAATGATTTTTATCATCAAACTTCATAGACCACTCTTTAAATTCTATCCTCAGGCCCACTGGTGAACCCAGTTAATCACTTTTTATCTAAGCGGCTACTTCAGTTGTCCTGAAAAGGATGGAGCTTCAAACTATGGAGCTGAATGGAGATGACAGCAGGGATCTAAGTGTAGGCTATTTCTGGACTATTCTAAGGTTCAGAGAGAATCTTCATGGAATAAGTAGGCCTATGAATATGAAAGAAATTGTGTTCATAGTGTTAGAAAAGATAACCCCAGAGCATGAGGTCCAGGCAGAACATCACATAATTTACTGCAAGGTAAGGGACACATGTGACGGTCTATGTAGAGATTAAATTAGGAACATGAACATTCACATTTGGCTGCTTCTGAGCTGATACCTAAGCCAAGCACTTACTCAGCGAAACCTAGAATCTACCTGCCCACTTTGAGGACAGTGCTGGACATGATGGCACACATCTGGATTCCCAGTGCCTAAGAGACAAGAGAATCCAGAGTTTTACACCAGCCTGAGCTACATACCAGCTGGAGTTTCACACCAGCCTAGCAAGGGTCAAGGCAGTATAGGAAGATCCTGCCTCAAAAAGCAGCCGAACAAAGGATGAGGGTTTTAATAACTTTAATAACTTACAGACTATTCTACAGATTAACTATGACACCTGGCGTAAAGTAGTTTGGACACATAGCAAAGGCCACAGATACCAGCAATTATTCCAGCTGTTAGCAAGAATCTGATGTTGTGTTGGATCATCATCCACAAGAGACTGCAGTCTCATAAGGAAACAAAATGTATTTTGAAAAGGAAATCACTCAATCATTTGTTCAAATATAAACTACAAACAGTTCCATGTTATTAAATTTTTCAACTCTAATATCTTCTGTGTCATAAAAAGCACTTTGAAGACTGCAGGGATGACTTGGTGGCTAAGGACACTGGCTGCTCTTCCAGAAAACCAGGGTTTGGTTCCCAGAACCCATGTGGCAGCTCCCAACAGTCCCAGAGGATCCAGTGCCTTCGTCTCACTTCCTGGAGCACTGCACACACGGGGTGCACAGACATGCATATAATCAGACACTCCCCACACACATAAACTGAAAATAAAATCTCAAGTAAAAAGTGCTTCAGGAATTTCATGCTATGTGTTTGTATGTGAGCATCATGGATGAGTAGGTGTGGCTGGTACCAGCTCTCTTCCTAACAAATGTGAGTTCAGTATTGTTCAGTATTGCTGTTCAGTCTCTGTTGCTTAGCAGTTACACTCCTGTTTAACACATTCATGCCTATTGCTCAAATAAGTAAAAGTCATAGAAAAAAATGGTTGCAATTTCTCCTCAAAGTCTGGCCTTTGCCTTCATTTGGGGGAGCCATGGTTAGAACAGTCCATTTGCTTTCATTCCATCATCATCAAGTTTAGGAAAGATGCACAAAGAATTGGTTTCCACTTTTGGAACTAGCCAGGCATTTGAGTAGTTTGCATGCAGGCAGCTGCAGCTTAATGGCAAAATCTCAGCATCTGAGTTCTGCCACATATGTTGCCTGTGAACAAGCTCCTAGAATCTGCCAATCTTCAAGCTTTCATCTACAGAAGGCAGATGATGAAGAAAAAGATGACTCAAAGGAACATATCTAACATTTGTGCTAGAATGTGACTTTGTTTAGTAATAGGGTGTTTGTAGGTGGAAGCAAGTTAGTAGGCGGTCACACTGAGGAGGGCACACCCTTACACAAGAACCCACAGAGTTGAACAACAAAGAGGCAATGGGCAATGTAAAGACAGGTGTCAACATTGGAGTGCTCTGTGTACAAGTCATGGAATACTAATGGTCAACCACAACTACTAGGTGCTGACAGTGTCATGGAGCAGATTCTCTTGGTCCCCAACCCTCTGACACCATAATTTTAAACACCAAATTTCTAATGCTGTGAGAGAATGTACTGGGGCTGCGTTAAGCCATCTGGTTAGGTAATGCTACATCAAGGCAGCCATGGGAACCAAATCCTTATATCAATGTTTATATCCAAATCAGGGTAAGCTGGGTTTCCTGGCAGTAATCACCCCCTCACCCTCTATTTTTTGGCACTTCCCACTCAGGTCTACTTTCCACTTTACTGTAGAGCAAGAGAAATTTTAACTTGATATCAAGAACAAAGTAGGCTTATGATTATAGACTGACTGTGAGATTTTCCCTAATCAGAGCAGCTGCCATTCCATACCATACCATTGTCATCAGGAATCCTGGCCCTTGGAACAGTATCTGTCTAGAATATTGCTTCTGCCTGGTCTGTGGTAAAGAGAACAAAGAAAAACTGAGCATTTATTGATTGAGAATATAAAATTGATTTCTGTGTCCAACCTGTTTTTTTGTTTGTTTGTTTTTGTTTTTGTTTTGTTTTGCTTTTGGCTTTTCGAGACAGGGTTTCTCTGTGTAGCACGGCTGTCCTGGAACTCAGAAATACACCTGCCTCTGCCTCCTAAGTGCTGGGATTAAAGGTATGCACCACCACCGCCCGGTTTTGTGTCCAACCTGTTCATCATAAAACTGGTGTAGCTGTAAGTGAAGGGCATCTAATCCACTTGGTACTCGGGCAAGGACCGAAGCAAGGGTATGGCTATTGATCCATTCATGGAAACTTGTGAATTTGGCAGGGAGGCCCTAATTATTAGTCCAAATGGACAGAGAGGAAGAGGGAAGAGTGCCTGGCAAGTCGTGCACTGATTCTTCTGCCCCAAAGTAATTAGTATCAATTTTGCTCACATCTCATTGGTCAGAACAAATCACTTTGATGCAAACTAGTCTGACATCACTGTGTGGATATATGGAGCCTACCTGTAGTGAGGACCATGGTATATTTTTATTATACTATAGTCTGCCCGAATCTTAGAGAAGCTTATACTTGCAGTAGTCACCATGAGATACTTTCACACTCTACCATGGTGGTATTTTCATAAGCAAAGGTCTTTGGAAGCCTTTTCCTCCAGCACAAGCAGACCATGTCATGTAAGAATTCAACGACTGACTTGTTTCTGATTCTAAATGGCCTTCTTCTGGGGGATTGCCTACCTCATCAACAGATGTCAGCTTATCTTTCAAAATTAAATTTAGCTCTTCAAGTAACAAAAACGTGCAACAACTGCTGAAGAAAGCACCCCTGGCAACTCCTCACAAGGAGCTGGCAATGTGCATCCCATTGTCTCATCTCCAAAAGCAGGGAAGCCTCCCTAATGGGAGCCTTCCTTGTTGGAGGCGCATGGTGCTACTGTAATGTATATGTTCTATACTACATGATCTCAGCTTGTGTGTGTGTGTGTGTGGATGTAGGCAGCCGCTTGGACGATAAAATCCAAGATGGCGCCGGTTCCTGATACTCCGTAGCAGTAAACCGGGTCCACTTCACATGCGCCAAACCCAAGCAGGTCAAGCAGGTGCATGCTAATAAGGTGGTAGCCGGGGAACCAATCCAGGAGGACTTGAGAGCTCGGGCTCGGGTATAAAAGCAGCGTTCGCAGAGCAGCTGGGGCCATTCCACAGAAGCAAGAAACCTGAAAGAGCTGTAACACTAAGAAACCTGAAAGAGCTGTAACAAAAAGAATTCCTGAGTAAACCGCCTCGGTGTTCTGTCGTCATTGCTGCTGGTCAGCAAAGCCCGGGACACGTGTGTGTGTGTGTGTGTGTGTGTGTGTGTGTGTGTTGATATGCCTGGCTGTAGGCATCCTTAGGAGAATTCCAAAATCAGGGGTAGGGCTATAGAAAGATAGCAGTGGCTATCCTATGTAAAGAGCATCCTTTATGTGGGACTGGATGTCTTTCCTGGCTTATCTCACTTGTATAATCCTGCCGCCAGTGCTGGGACTCAGGTGCAGGCACTAAGGTATCATGGTAGAAAATTATAAGGAGAGGATTGGCTCTTGTGCAGTTCTCGAGTTAAGTGGCTCTTCTGTTTGAGGCCCTAAGGGTTTCCCATCTGGATCCCCACCTGCTGGCAACAGCTCTTTCAGCTTAGTTTCACTGACAACCCCATCTACAGATGTGGAAGCAGATATCAGGAAGCCGATGTCGTGTAGTATAGAACATACAGTATATAGGTAGGGCGTCAGCCCTTCACTTAGGTCCTTTGGCTTTCAAGTGCTTAGCTGGATGAGCTCCAAGGTGGTGGACCCCAAAGCTGGGGTCCCGAGTGGTTGAGTAGTGGTGTTTGGGTCTGTGCCTGTGTATCCTCTCAAATGCTTCTGCCTTCCCTTGCAGGTGTCCAAGGCAGCTGCAGACTTGATGGCCTACTGTGAGGCACACGCCAAGGAAGATCCCCTGCTGACCCCAGTCCCGGCCTCAGAAAACCCCTTCCGGGAGAAGAAGTTCTTCTGCGCCATCCTTTAAGTCTCAGAGGGGGCTGAAGAGCGTCGGGGCTCCCGGGACATAAATGTAGAGTTCCTAGCAAAGTGGGCGCCTTTCTCGTCCACAGCATTTAAAGAGAGGAAGGAGAACCATCCTGGACACTCCGGGCTGTGCATGTTTAAAGAACTGTCCCCTTATGAGAATGAAAGCTGATTCCATGTCCCAACTTTAGAGATCTGACCCTGCAGACCGGCCTGGAGGAGGGGAATGTATAAAAAACAAGATTGGTGTCACTTCTTTTCTGCTGTCCCTCTAAGACCTTACATATCTGCTTCATATTTATAAACAAAATAAACATTAAAGCCGGTGTCCTGAGCTAAGATATGGCTGACATTCTGGGAATGAGAATTGTCTTTCAAATACCCTCTGATAAGCTGTCGCCCCATGTTGCCACAGTCCAGTTTAATGGTTTCCACGTTTAGTCTTTTGTGCCTTTTTCTTTTCCTTCCCTTTCTCTTTCTCTACCCCTCTTTGTTAGAAAGCTGAGGGGATAGGACTGGGTTTGTGTATTAGACTCAACTCCAAGGAGGAGTGAACAGCTGAGATGTTTAGAAAGATGTTCCCCATGGGATTTCTTCATGAGAATAACAATAAGAAAATAGAAAAAAAAATACACACACATACACAAACACACACACACAACACAATGCCGGCTCTCTGTGTTCTCTTACCACTATTCTTAATGTTTGTATATGATAGTTTTGATTCTGCGAGTAAAAGTATACCATGTGTTGTGACCGGTGCTTTCATAGCTCTGTGATAGTTTTTGAATAATACTGCATGAACATGTCCCTACATCACATCCATTCAGAAGTTTTGTTGTTCAGCTGGAAAGCTAAGAAGAGAAGTGAGAGAAAAAGAGGCCAGCGAGGAAAAATATCCTCTGTATTTTGAAAATTGAGATCACTTTAGCGCCTTAGCCATGCCTGAAATACCTCCTAGTGAACTGTGGTATAAGTACCTCTTGACAGATTTCCCCAATCCACAGCATTTGGGCTTACCCAGGATCCAGGGCAGCACAATTAACCCACACTGGAGACCAGGCAGGGATCCATGATGATTTGGGAAGGCACTGTCAGAATATCAGACTATCGCTCATTCCCATGTTCCAGGAACTGTGGAAAGCATATGTAAAAGAACATTTTCCATGTTCATAACTAGACAGCCATGGCCCTCTTTAGCTCAAACTTCAGAAGAAATAAACCCACAGCTCCAAGGGGGTGGCCAGCCTCAGAATGCTGTTGTTCAAGAGACAAAGTCCCTGAATTGTGCTCCCAGCAACCCTCGCAGTTGGCTCTTCTTCTGACGGGGGG
>NW_022196915.1:6610130-6620125 GCF_008632895.1 Mastomys coucha | reverse complement strand
TTTTTTTTCATTACAGTTGTACCCTCTGTCAGTAACAGAAGGCCTTGCTGCCTTCATACTCTCTGTCATCTACTGAGTCGAAGACAGCCTCTTATGCATCTTTTTGTTTTCAAGTCCCAAAAGACCACCCTCTTGCCATTCTCTTCCTCATGTTTTAAAAGTTGGTAGTACTTCTAAAGGAAAGAGAAGGTAAAAAGACTTCCTAGGGCAAGGACACACTTTTGAAATATATTTGGTAAGATATTTTCCTTTTAACTCTTTTATGGGTTTCCAGCTAAAGGAGTTAACTATGTCCAATTAAAGTTTATGCCTGGAGTGGGAGAGAAGAGGATACTGGAACCATTATCAATGTACAAATGCAATTCTTTAACTAGAAACTTCTGTTCCCGCCAGTCTTGAGGGGTTGTTATAGTTGGTGGGATGCTCATAAAGATATAATAGTCAAAACAAAACAGACAGACAGACAAAAAAAAAACCCTCTGTCAGTCTTTACAGAACTGCACTATAATGCAATTAAGAATACTGTGGAATCAGGTAAATGTATCACACATTCAAAGTGAGCTAAAACATGAATCTGTGTTCACATGTCAACAACTGTGACTGGGCCACTCTGTGCTGGTTGAGGGGTGGGAGGGCAGTACATGAGGAGGATTCCGGACTTCTGTGCAATTTTAGATCTCTGAGGCAATTGCAGTGGAAACACAATCTTTAAGGTGCCCCTTGTACAGACCTAACAATTGAAAATTCAGGATTTGCAAATGACTTGTGAGCATGCTTACAGAATAAAAAGGCAGGAAACTATCCTCTTCCACATAGTTTCAGGAAAATATCTTTTTTACAGTTTCATATCCTCCAGTATGGATTCCTATAGCTGGAATTAGTTTTGACTTAATTGATGTTTGTATTTATTAAAAGGAAAAAGGTTTTGTTTACTTGGATCTCCAAAGAGCTTAATTCCTCTGGAATGTCAACTACCATTGCCGCCAGCATAATTTTATCTTAGGTTAACTAATAGGAAACTTCAGTTTAACTATTTAAGACCCTTATTTCTATATACTTGGATAACAACTAAAATCTGCTTGAAATTAATAAATAATAAATGTCATACTTACAATGCAATGTCTATTAAAATACCTGAACCATTTTTAATATCAACTCCAATTTAAAATATTTTTAAATTTGAAAGTAAGAGGTATCATTTAAATCATCAGATTTAAGAAGTATCATACATCTTCCCGTATGCTTGTATTCACATGATGAGTTTTGAGAAAACCAAGCTGGTGACCTTTAGCAGCTTGTTTTCATGCTTCTTTTCTTTTCCTTGGTGTTTGTTTCTAGCTGCAAATGATGGATTATTATGTGTATATTACTGTCTCAAAGCCCAACAGTTGTACAATTGTTCAACTCTTCACACTTTTCCTGTATAAGATCTGTGGAATGTGTCTTTAAAGAGGGGAAAATAGAAAAATGGGGGAGGGTCTTGTGTTTTGGTGGGGTTTTTTGCTTTTTGGGTGTTTTTTTTTTTTTTTGATTGGTTGGGGTGTTTTGTTTTGTTTTGTTTTTTATTTTTTCAAAACAGGGTCTCACTATGTGGCTCTGGCCATCCTGGAACTTGTTCTGTAGACCAGGCTGGCCTCGAATTCAGAGATTCCCCCTGCCTCTGACTCTAGAGAAAAAAGGCATGAGCCACCACGCCCAGCTTAAACATGTTAAAGCAGGAAAACCTGAATGTGATGTGTGCATCTTTACCCCACATGAACTGTGTATTTGTTTTAATAAATGGAATTTTCAGATTCATTTCCTACGGGGTCACTTTCATTGCAAAGACCTGTGGTACACCTCCCACATCAGTATTGATTTAAGAGGAACCTGGAAGTACAGAATGATGGGGAGACGGGGAAAATGATTTTCTTCAGGAGTCTCCCAAATAGTAGATTTAAAGAAGAGAATCTTATTTGGAGCTGTATAGAACTCCTCTCCCTTGGTCATGTGTCTCATGTATAGCCCTTGAGAATGGAGAAATACTGGAGGGAGGGTCTTCAGAGTTCTGCAGGATGGACCAGAGAGAGAGAAAGAGAGAGAGAGAGAGAGAGAGAGAGAGAGAGAGAGAGAGAACAATTGTTATATAGAGATTTTAACTTGCTGTAGCTGCACAATAGTGCCATCCCACTCCACCCCACTCAGAGTGTGTTATTCTCTCTCTGTGTGTTTTTATTATTATTATTATTTATTTATTTATTTGGTTTTTCCAGATAGGGTTTCTCTGTGTAGCCCTGGCTGTCCTGGAACTCACTCTGTAGATCAGGCTGTCCTTAAACTCAGAAATCCACCTGGCTCTGCCACCCAGGTGCTGGGATTAAAGGCATGTGCCATCACTGCCCGGCTGTGTCCTTGCTTTTACAACTATACCAGAGAAGACAGGGCCCTCAGATTCTAGATGCAGATGCTCCTTGAAGATCTCAGTCAGCAAGGACTTCTCCCCCCACCCCCCAGGATTAGAATTGAACCTATGGTTGCATAAATGCTGGGAAAGCTCATTGAGCTAGATGCTCAGCTCTTTCCTCTGCTTTAAAAAAGCTTGAACAGGATCTTGCCATGTTGCTCGGACTGGCCCTGAACTCACTCTATAACCCAGACAGTGCTCAACTTGTAATCCTCCTGCCTCAACACCACCTCCCCCAGTAAGTGGGGTTATAGGTCTGTCCCAGCAGACCCTGCTAAAAAAGCCTTCTGATTGTCCCTCACCTTGTGCCAGGAGTAGGTATTCCTAGTGAAGAAGGAGAGGCTGGCTCCCTTAGGACTGTGTCAGCATCAGTAGCATCTCTAACCCACGGATGAAGGAGCCACATGGTGGAGTTTGTGCCTTACTGCTCCAAGTCCATCACTGTATCTCAGATGATGACCTCCTGCCTCAGAATCACCTGAGATGCATTTTAAAATGAAAGACGCTGCCCCTCCCCACCACACATGTGAACTCATATTCTCTGATGTTGACTTAACAACATGCATTCCCTTGCAAGCTGCCTGCTGTCTGACTGTCGTTCTCTAGGACATTTTGCTTTTCCTAATGCTAAAGAAAGGCACCGATTGAAAATGTTATAGGAGTAAACACAGAAAGGCAGGTGAGGATCCAGCCATCTCCTGGCCTGAGCCTCTGTCAGGAGGATGCGAGTGGGCTTTGGCTCTGTTCCTGTTTCATTTGGGCCCTCTGGGAGGATCTTCTCCAGCTCTCCTTCTTTAATAAGCCAGTCACATTTTAGACAGCACTCACAGTGACAGAGGGAATTAGAGCTGGGTCAGCTCCAATCCACAAATTGCAAATAATTTGCCAAGGGAAATCCCTTTCCCTCTGGTTCTGCCCCAAATCTACATTCTCTTCTATTTAGAATCAGGAGAGTTAGGCAGAATTGATTTCAATGAAGGGGCCCTTGGGTTCCTGGCCCTTCCTCAGGGAGAACTCCCACGGAGCTGGAAAACTGCATCCCTACCCTAAGTTACAGGTTGATGGTGTCTGGTGACCTCAAGCACATTTTGTACTCACTATCATCCCACTGCATGAGCTGAAGAATTAGAATGAGGCCCCAGGTTCCCATGTGATCTCAGCCAAGACCCCTAGACACTCCTCGCTATAAAAGTGAAAGAAGACTACTGAATTCATTTGTCTTACTGAGTGGCCAAACAGAGCCCAGTATGGTGGCCCACTCAGAAAGCAGAGGCAGAGGCAGATAGAACTAGGAGTTCGGGGCCAATCTGGTGTACAGGTACAGAGTGAGTTCCAGGACAGCCAGGGCTACACAGAGAAACCTTGTCTTGAAAAGAAAAAAAGGAGGAGGGAGGCAGATCAAATGAAAGAAAGCAGACAAGTGTCATGAAGGAAGTGTTGGCAAAGGACTGTGGCCGCGACTTGCTAGCAACCCTCGAAGACAGAAACACCAGGCAGCCCGGCTTCAGCTCCCAGCACACTTTCCTCTCTAGCCACACTCCCTGGCTCAAACCCTTAGTGGCTTGTGTCCAGATTTCTACCACACCCACTGCTATGACCACCCTCACATCCTCCCACTCTCAGCAACAACATCCAAGTGGTCTGTAATCAGGCCCCTTCGGTTACAGGTGGCAGGACAGTCACAGCTGCCTTAGAAGAGCCCAGAAGCAGGTCCACTGTACACCCAGCTGGCTCCCCGTGCTTGGTTGAGTTTTTTGTGTGCCCTGTCTGCCTCTGTGCTTCCCTCTGCAGCATCAGGATACTGTCAGCTCTGACCAGACCAGCAAGTACAGGAAAAAGGCAATGACAGTCTCATTGCCTGAAAATTTCCCTGGACCACGCCCTCACAAGCTGGACTTGGGGGTAGTCATGATAGTCACGTGGACAGAACAGGCATCCCAAGAAAACAGAACTTCTTGCCAGACCGATTGATATGGCCAGGTGTAGAACCCATGATGCTCTGCTTCAAGGTACTCCATCAGCCACATACATCCTCCTTCAAGAATCTAGAGCTTCTGGCCCTGCCTTGCCCATCTTCCTGATTCACCGAGGTTCTCTTCTCTTTCACTGCCGTGTGACTCTCAGCTTCCCAATCCCTTTTTTTCTTTATGGGCTAACCCCTTCAGGACTATCATGACCTGTGATGAGAAAAATAACTGATATAAAACAACTCTTTTGAGCAACTTCATCTTGCTCCTCTTTGGAGGCCAGTCCGAAACCCAGGCTGCCTTTGACTTTATTCTTCACCTCCGAACAAATGGTATTTTGCAGTATTTGAGGTGCTGTGTCAGAGTCAACAACATGGAGCTTGGGGGTTAACCGAGAAAATAAAAGTCAATTGTCTGTTACCAGTAACACAGGAAGCTGGGAGAAGAGCAGAGGTGGCTCCTGAACCAGAACGGGTGATGTTGACGTTAAGAGCCTACCATGTGAGACTCTTGTCTCGAGTTGGGAAACTATAACCATCTCAGGAGTCAGGAATGCCCCTTGTGGGAACTTCTCCATACTCCTTCCCCATTCTTCAGGCCACTAAGAATGAAGTTCTCCACACAGAACAATGGTCCAAAGCAGAGTGGAGGTCTTGGCTTCCTCTCCTGACCTGTGTGAATCAGTCCTTGACTTCAGCAATAATACTTCAGGGCCTGTGGGCTTCTGTAGGCTCAGTGACCAGAGACACTACACAGCTTAGGCCTGAGGAAGGGGCTTCCTATCACTGAGATCACTGCCTGATTGCCCTCTATTCTGCTTATGTGAAACTATTCGAAGTCAGCTATAAATTAACTAGATTTTAGCAATATTAAATTTTCAGCTCCTCACATGAGCTAATCACATGTTAAGTGTCCAATAGCCACACTCAGCCGGCAGCTATTATAGTGAATGGCACAGACAGAGAATATTTCTGTCAAAGCAGAGAGTCTTGTCATATTGCTATTCTGTATAGCAATGGTAACTTGCTGAGCATACTTTATCCTTGAACTCAAAATCTGACAATGTATTTAAGAATAACAAGATAAAGTCAATATTCATTCATGAGTGGAAACTATTTAGAAAACAATCTTCACCTGTACTGAACATGTCATGATTTTCTTCCTTGTCCTTAGTCCCTAAGTAATACAGTATAGTGACTCTTTAGCTAGCATTGACATGAGGTTAGGATCTACAGGTGTTCCCCAAGGAACAACTATACTGTAATAATCTATAATTGGCTACTTGGCTAGAGGTCATGGCAAGCCATATAGGCTGCAGATTATGTCATTCCTGGAAACCTCTAAGCCATGTATCATCAACTGCCTGTCACTTAGTAAAGTATAATGATAATAACCATGACAACAGTAATAGCAGTAACAATAAAACAAACTGAACATTAAGCACTTAACTGAACATCAGGCATGAGGCCCAGTATTTTGTACATAATATGCCAGTCAATTCCCACAATAATTCAAAGAGCATCATCTGTCTCCCGAAGCAGATACCTTTCGTGCCTCCTAACACATGTGTGACCCACTTCTGACTTCAGAAGCAGCTGCAGCTGAGTGTTCTCAGCAGGCTATGGCTTCCCAGAGGAAACTGGTGCCCTCCCTGTCCCCTCTATTCCCTCCTCTGGCTCCCTCCCTCCCCGCTGAGGCAGCTCTCAGCCAATGAGGGAGGAAGGGTCTGGGACAATGTCTGATGCTCCGCCCTCCAAAGGGATCTTTCTGGGTGCAGTTTCTACAGCTGACCTGAGAGTGCCTAGCTGGCTTGTCCCAATCATCTCCAAGAGTATCCAGCTCAATAACACCCTTCACTGACTTCTGCTCCTCCAATCTGTCTCCTTTTCTTACTACAGCTTTTAAAATGTATTTCTATTTTTAATTATGTATGTATGTATGTCTATGTATATATGCAGATGCTCCTAGAGGCCCCTTCGGGGTGTTGAATAATACCCTGGAGCTGGAGTTACAGACAGTTGTGAGCTGTTTAACATAGGTGCTGGGAATCGAGCTTGCGACCTCTGTAGGAGAATAGTGTTCCTGATGACTGAAAGCATCCCTCCAGCCCCATGCATCCTTTCCTCTTACTACATTTTTGCCTGCTGTGGTCATTCTCAGCACTTCCTTCTATGAAGCTCCCTCCGGTCAACCCACTGAACCAGGCCTTGACCTAGCAAGAACCCAAACAAATTCATCCTGTTTTTGTAGATAAAGAATGTGAGGTTTCAAAAGATTGGCATTCTCCCAAATAGCGGATGAGCGATGCTTACGTAGATTCATCTTTATTTCAAAGACTTTGTTCTTAATTACTGTCTCAGAGTGTAAATTGGGATGCAAGCGCAAAAGAGGGAAGGTTTTAAAGGGAGTTCTGACTGTGTTGTTATAAGATACACAATTTGTGAACATCAAGGCTCTTGATTACCTCTCTGGCATGAAGATTTTAGTGCTGTAAGTCAATATTTAACACCTTCTTCACTGGGCTGGTGTGGTGCCTAGACGGTGTCAACTGAAGCTGTCAGGTTTACCTTGCCCAGAGAATATTTCTTGGCATCACAGAGCCTGTGCAAGGAGAATCAATATTGATTACATCAAAGATGGTCCAAGATGTGATTATTCTTGATGTGTGATTGTTCAAGGTGTGATTCTTTTAGACTTTCAGGAGGGGAGAAAGAATTCTTCCTTTTCCAACTGCTGTTCTAACAGATGTGTGTCAACTAAGCCCAGGAACTGTCAGTGGGTCAGAAACAGAGACATCCCAGTGGCTATGGAGGCTTCTGAGGCTTTTCTGCCTTCCGCCATGATTTGAGCAAAATTTAGGAGGAAAAGCAAGACCAGCTAATATCCTTATCCATGTAGCTGTAATCCTCATTGGAGCCTCAGAGAAAGATAAGACAAGGGTGCTCATTTCAGCCCCAATCCCCATCCCATTTCGGTCCAAATGCCAAGAACGCATGCATGAAAGCCCACACAAACTTGGATCTGAATCACAGCATAAAGCAACAGATGCCACTGCACATGCATACAGCCCTTCACATGCGCACATGCAAGGGAAAGCTGTCCCAGAAGGCTTGCAAAAGCAACCCAGCATTCTCAGATGGAGACTAGCACAGTGTACCGGCACATTCCACCACCAAAATGTCACTGGCCCCATCTGTAGGTGATTTGTGTTTATTTTGTAATGGCGGTTCTCACGGAGTACAACAGGAGCTCTGTCTGGTCCCTGAGGCCCTTCCGGGGCTTTCCAAGGTGGAGGCTGAATGAGTAGTAGTCCTGGAGTATTGCTTTTCCTTTCATCACCTCACAGAGTAAGAAGTGTGAGAAGCTAAGGGTACTGATGTCACAAAAAACTGAATACAGGGCTCAATATGAGACTCTAGCTGCCTACCAATAAGACCTGCAAAAATTATGAAATGAGGGCCATCCTCTTACCGTAGCTTTGTAATTTTTCATTAAAAAAAACATGCTAACATGAAATAATTTGCTGCTGTTATTATCAATGAATTAACACACATAATTTATGTTCAGTTGTTGTTTGTATGTTTTTAAGTCTCACCTTGTAGCCTGCTATGAAGCTAAGACTGACTTCACGTTCATGGCTATCCACTCACTTCAGCCAAGGGTTAGCATTGCAGGTGTGAGTCCTCTTGTCTGGTAAATAATATATTTCAAAATATACTGGTTTAGTCTCTAATTTGGTGAGCGGTGTTAGGTACAACTCACATAAGCCAAAGTTCTGATCACTGGAGGAGAATACTGGTGGTCGGTAATTTAAAAATATGAAAGAGACGTGAAGCATGAGGAGAGCTGCTCGCTACTTGGGGAATCTCTTCTCATCTAGCTCTCTTTCCTGGATGAAAATGTAAACACCATTCTAAGCAGTTGAACTGTTGAGAGGAAAAGTCACAAGAAGATGTAACTAGAAAGAGAAGGTTTTTAAAAAAAACAAAAAAACACAATCCAGAATGTGGTGGTTTTGAATTACATAAACTGATGTCTTTTAAGGCTTGGCCCACAAGGAGTGGCACTTTTAGGAGGTGTGGCCTTGTTAGAGTAGGTGTGGCTTTGTTGGAGGAAGTTTGTCCCTATGGAGTTGGGCTTTGAGGTCTTCTATGCTCAAGCTATGCCTAGTCTGGCACAAAGTCCCCATGTGCATCCTGAAGATCAAGATGTAGAACTCTCAGCTCCTTCTCCAGCATCATGTCTACCTGGCAGCTGCCATGATTCCTGCCATGATGACAACGGACTGAACCTCTGACCCTGTAAGCCAGCCCCAATTAAATGTTTTCCTTTATAAGATTGTGTCACTTCACAGCCATAAAACCCTAAGACAGAAGTCAGTACCAGGAACTAGGATATTGCCACGATAGGCCTGGCTGTGCTTTTGTTCAGAGGAATGTGAATTTGGGGATTTTGGATTTGGAAAGCAGTGGAATATTTTAAGCACTTCTTAATAGTCTATACTAGTAGAAGCATGGAAGAAAGTGGTTGCTGAAGGTGATTTGAACTTCGGGGGCCTGGTTCAAGAGGTTTCAGAGGTGAAGAATTTTAGTATGTTGCCTAGAGATCATTCTTGTGATATTTTGGTTGAAGATGTAATTGAATGAACTTGGTAGCTTCAGCCATGTGGTTCTTGCTTGAGAGTCAAGGATAGAAGATAGGGGTTATGAAATCTCCTTCTGAAGCTAAGGAAAGTCACAGAGGCCAGGCATGTGGCACGGTTACCCCTGTGTGGAGTGAAGCTCTGAAGGTGAAGCCTGGATTGCTTTGGAGACCTGGAGAGGTTAGAGATGCCAGCGCCACAGGATACCTGCCAAGAAAAGCTGCTAACAGGAAGTGGAACCAGGAAAGAGAAAGAAGTGTTGTAGTTAACAAAGCTGAAAGGAGTTGGAGATCTGAAGAGCACTTTGGCATCAGCCATGGAGATAAAGAATTTGGAGTCCACCCAGCTGGTGTTCAGTCTTGCCTGTGTCCAGTGTTTCTTCACTATGTTCCTTTCCCCTGCATCTGGAATGGTAATGTATAACTGTGCCGTTAAATGTTGGAAGTATGTGATCTGTTTTTTGATTTCAATTTTATAGGGGAATTGCAGTTAAGAGATTGCATGAATCTCAGAAGAGACTTTGAACTTTGGACTTTTAAACATTGTTGAGACTGTGATTAACTATGGAGACTTTTGAAGTTGAACTAAATGCATTTTGCATTATGTTATAGCTACAGGCCTATGAGGACCAGGGAGTGGAATGTGGTGGTTTGAATAGGTATGGCCCCATTAAACTCATGCATTTGAAGGCTTGGCAATAGCGAGTGGCACTATTAGGAGGTATGGCCTTGTTGGAGTAGGTATCACACAGTTGGATGCCACGCACACTTTGCGTGACGGCGGTATTTGAGGCGTAAACTTCCAGGAAAGTCAGTCTCCTGCCTCCGCATTGTCACCTGGCACCCCAAACCCAGAGATAGCCCAGATATGTCCTTGTACTTGTGTGCTAGGAACTCACCAAGATATCATTTCTTTACAACTAGCAAGAGAAAATTCGGACATT
>NW_022196915.1:6589780-6609614 GCF_008632895.1 Mastomys coucha | reverse complement strand
ACCCCTCGTCCCACGGAACAAGGGACCCCATAAGAAATCGCAGTCCGCAGCAGTTAGAGAAAGTATGCCATTGTTGGGGAGGGCTTTGAGGTCTCTTATACTCAAACTATGCCCATTGTGGCACACAGTCTCCTTCTGTATCCTCTGGGTCAAGGTGTTGAACTCTCAGCTCCATTTAGCACCATGTCTGCCTAGATGCTGCCATGCTTCCTACCATGATGATAATGGACTCATAACCTGAAACCATAAACCAGTCCCAATGAAATGTTCTCCTTCAATGAAATGAACATGAAACTATAAGAGTTTTCATGTTCATGGTGTCTCTTCACAGCAATAAAACCCAAACTAAGACCCAGGATCTCACTATATAGCTCTGGCTGTCCTAGAACTCATGATGTAGACCTGGCTAGTCTGAACTCCCAGAGATCCCCATGCCTCTGCCTCCTGAGTGCAGTATTAAAGGTATGCACCATTACGCCCAGCTAAAAGAGAAGATGATTAAAGGAGAAAGAGGGAAATATTTTAGACTGTCTCTTAGGATGCTGTTAAGGGCTTTCTAGGAAAACATTTCTGATTTCAAGTTCATAATTAAGCAGGAAATTAAGGGATAATTTTCCATGCAAAAAACAAAATCATGACTGACATAAGTGTTGAAAGAACACATATCAAAGATTTTATTTAACTCATTATTAATAAGAAAATTAAGCAGATGTCATAATGAGCTCAAAATGGAAGTCAGAGGTGGAGACATTTATAGATTTGGAATACTGATGAATCTGCAAAGGGATGCAAAACCATTCATAAAGGAGAAACAATCAGATGAGTTTCTTTGAGGCAGAATTCAGTTATACAGCTAAAGCAAGAGCCATTTCACCTTGTTATCAGTGGCCTACATCAGAGGCTAGCAAATAGCTTAAAGGCAAGCAAAGGTACAGAGCTCTTACAGTAAGAACTAAGCAATCTGAGAGCCATATATGTACAGCCCATGGCCCCATGGGCCACATGCACCCAAGGAGAGTGATGAATAAGGCCCAATACCAAATGATAAACTCGATTAAAGCCTTAAGTATTTTTATGATTTACCCATTTGTCTGTAACCAAACTTCATAGTTCTGTGTGATGTTTATAACTGACAATGGGGTATCACTATCAAAAGGTTAGGCACTCATGCCTAGCCTGTTTCGTACTAAAATCTAGGATCTCCCCTCCAGTTATAAACCAGAGGGGGTGGGCTGATATATATTTTATCTTAAGATCTTCTTGTTTCATTCTAATCCATAGTTACTATCCTGGTTCTCACACAGAGGCATTTCTTGGGGTATCTCTCCATCTCTTAATACCAAAAATTAGCATGGATTAAGTGCCCACTTGAAGATTTTAATATGAAATACCCCAACAGGCTCATGGTTGAACAGTTGAACCCTAGTAAGTAACACCATTTTGGAAGGCTGTGGAAACTTTGGCGGGTCTGGGAAGTAGGTCTGAGAGACTGTCTTTGAAGGCTATACCTGTGTCTGCCTAGACTGGCTTTCTGCTTCCTGTCCACCAAGAAGCAAGAAGTTGCCTGACCATGTTTCCATTAGCTAGCCACAGAACCAACCTAGCATATTCTAGGCTCAATTTTCTGCATCCATGAGCAGAAATAGGTCCTTCCTGTTTTCCACTGTTTCTGCCAGGTACTTTGTCGGGGTGAAAGTTTCTAATGTATCTATATTATGCTTCTGGCTCTTGACATCCTTCATAAAGCCCCATTGGATAATATTCTTTTTCAGTGTGATAAACAAGCTGGAAAAGTTGAGTCACTTGTACAAAACCTCCATTGCCTCAAACAGCGCCTCAAACAGCGCCTTCTCTTCCTCCCTTACTTCTGCACCAGGACACCAGAGGGCGTGCTCCACCCCGAGTGCATCCTACTATCGATATTCACGCCAGGGGAACAGTTATCTCTGCTTACTCTGAGCATCATGTTTCTATTAATCCCTACCTGGGTCTCAGTTTTTATTTACGCATATATTAAACACATGAATGTTTTGCCTGCATGTATGAATATGAATCATGTGTGTGCAGTGTTTGCAGAGGTCAGAAAGGGGTGTCAGATCTCCCTGGAACTGGAGTTACAAAGGGTTATGAGTTGTCACGTAGGTGCTGGGAGCTGAACCCTAGATCTTCTGCGGAGGAGTAATGAGTCATCTCTTCAGCTCTTCAATCCCAGTTTTTAAAAGCTATCTCTGCTCAAGCATATGCAGTGACACCTTAAAGAGATTTCTTTCTCTTTGTGATCATTTTTGTTGTTGCTGTTGTTGTTGTTGTTGTTTTGTTGTTGTTCTTTGAAACATGGTCTCTCTCTACACAGTCCTAACTGTCCTGGAACTCACTATGTAGACCAGGCTGGCATCCAACTCATAGAGATCCATCTGCCTCTCTTTCTGGAGTACTCAAACAAATGAGGTGTTTTTTGTTTGTTTGATTGATTTTTGTTTGTTTGTTTGTTTTTAATTTTTGTTGTTTGGGGTTTTGTTTGTTTTTAAGGTGACTATCTCCACACAGGTCCAGGAAGAAAATATTTATACAAGTATTCCTGAAGAGAAACACAGACACTGCAGATGAAGTTCGGAGGTTGGACTGTGTTGGCTTAGCTCGGGAGTTAACAAACTAAAGCCGTAGCCAAGTTCACATGGTATTTGTAGTATGCAAGCTAAGAATGCTTTTACTTTAATAATTAAAACTCTCAAAGAGCAGGGCCGTGGTGGTACATGCTTTTAATCCCAGCACCCAAGGGGGCAGAGGTGCACAGATCTCTGAGTTTGAGGCCAGTCTGGTTTAGAGTGAGTTCTAGGCCAGCCAGAAACTCTGTGTACAACAATAACAACAGCAATAGATAGATAGATAGATAGATAGATAGATAGATAGATAGATAGATAGGTAAGTAGATAGATAGATAGATAGGTTTAACTAAAAATATCTATCAAAAGAGAAGCTCTGATATGGAAATAACCTGGAACTCAAACCTCAGTTTTTGTGTTTTCTTTGGAATATAGCTTTACCCATTGGTGAGACATTCTTGCTCCCTTGAGGTCTTGAGGTTGCAAGAAAGCTAAAGGCCAGAGAATGGCAGCTTCTTCACAGCTCCCAGCCAACAGCGACTTTCTACTTGGGAATAATTTCTCAGAAAGCCTAGATGGCTCTGACGAACCTAAACACGGCATGTCCTAAATCCCACAGATTTTTTAATTATGTAATGAGAATGAGGCCTGGAACCCTGAGCTTGAACAGCACTTTGGGAAGGCTCTCCACTGCGCTTTCCACACTTGGCAACTCCATCAACTTGTGGCTGTTCTGCTTTGTGTCCCGTGGAAGTCTGCTTGAACTTACCATTAATTACAATAATTAAAATCACGGAGTCTCCTCGGTGGGACTTTTCCAGCTCCTAGACAGACATGTTTTCTTACAAGCTCCCTCTACTGGCCCATTCTCAGAAGGACATTTTCTTTCTTTCTCTCTTCCTTTCTCTTTCTTTTTTTTTTTTAAACTTATTATCTTTAATTTTTTTTTTTTTTTTTTACAGTCCAGTCGTTATCCCCCTCTTGGTCCACTTTCTGACAGTTCCTCATCCCATTCCTTCTCCCTCCCCCAACCCCTGTCTCCAAGATGTCCCCACCCTTCCACCCCACCTCACCTCCCCCACCCCACCTGGGTAGGATTAGTGATTGTTCCTCTCTCTTGTCTGCTTGCATAGCACCTTCTCACACTATGGAAGACATACTTCTGTGTCTGAAGTATGTAGTATCTTCAGCAATGAGATCTTACCTTCAATTTCGAGGTGATAACTAAGGATATGACAATACCCTAGATGGTTTAGGGATGGTGTCTCTTGGAATCTCCTGACCAACAACTGAAAGGGAGATTTTCCATGCCTGGCCATGGGGTTAGAACACCATATTGTTTTATTTATATTTATGTATTATTTATGTTTAAAATTCATATTTGATAGACAAGTGCATTGTATATACATATAAATAATTTAAATGAAGTTACTTCACTTTGGGTGACAATGCTCCCTCAAGAGCTATAGCTATGTACAACAACTCTACTGTAGGACCCTGTGAGAGAACTACACTTCCTTTGAATGCAAATGAGCAACAAGTCTAAGGGAAGCTGGAGAACAATGCCTTCCCAAACACAGCTCCCCAAACACCCTGCTAATGATACAGCTGATCTTGCTGCTCACAGCCTTGGGAAGGATGGTCATGTGCAAATCGGTGCAGAGTGATGCTTGCTTGTTAGGTTGTAAGTGGGAGAGGGAGGCCTGGTTAAGGACTGTGGTATAGTATGTACGACTGTTAAAAGCAACAAGGTCATAGATCTAGAAGTATAAACTGCTTGTTGGTGACTTAACAAAACAAACTGAAGGGACTATGGCCAGCCCAGGCATGGCAAACAAGTCTCTGGCAGGCCTTGCCCTTCCCCATTCCCTCTGCCTTGTTAAACTCATTACATTACCTTCCTAAAGCTAACCATCAAGGTCTATTCCCTTATTTGGCCACTTCCTCCTCCTTAGGCTGACTACCAAGGTCCAGCTATCAAAATATTGAAGTCTAGATTAAAAGCCCCATTTTGGCTGTTCTAATTAACATGCCAAGTCAAAATTAAACACCTCATGTTAATGTGGGATTTCCCCTTTTACCTTTACAAACTGCCATTTACCTATGGGCCCTGTCTGTCTCCTCTTTAACCAGAGGCAGTCCTTTGTCCCTCTCAGGCTAATACTCCTTCTTCCCTGGACTCTTGTTCTATTCCCCTTCTCCATCATCCTCTATTTCCTATCTTTGTCTCTTATTTGCTACCCTTTGTCCTTCTGGAGCAAATAAATCTCCTTTGTACCAAATACTTGTCTCTTCAGAAACATCCCATAAGATTCTGTAATGATTCTGTAACAGAATTCGTAATTTGTTTTACCTAGCAAGGATCTCCAGACTATTTCATTCCAGAGGCATCACTGAGCCCCTGAAAGTGTCAAGATTTGACTTGGTACTTAGAATTTCACCCCAGGTGCATGGTGATAAGTGGATGCAAAAGGACTAACAGCTGGGATGTTTTGCTTGAGATAGCAATGACCAATGACCCTCACTAAGAAAGTGGCTTGGTGGATGGAAAAGTGAATCTCTGTGCCTTAGTGACTATATTAGTCATACTGTGTATTGCTATGACAAAATGCCTGGCATAACTATAAGAGAAAGGTTTATTTGGCTCTCATTTTCGGAGGTTTTGATCGTGGTGGGCAAAGCTTGGGCCACCAAAAATGACTCTGTATGACTAATAAAGCTCTATTATATCCTAAGCATCCATCTTGGTACTCGCCAGCCATTTGTCTCTGACTCTACTCCCTGAAAAATAAGTTCCCAGTAACCCTGATTCAGTGACCATCCACCCAGAAGTGGACAGCCATGGCTATCTACTTGTAGTGGTATGACTGCTTTTTTACTTCTCCAACTTGCTTACACAGATACACAAAGATTGTTTTGAGTTGCCTTGACCACTTAACTTAGCAGAAAAGAACAATTTTTATTTATTTATATAGATTTTTTTTAATTGTTTTTCAAGACAGGGTTTCTCTGTATATCCCTGGCTGTCCTGGAACTCACTCTGTAGACCAGACTGGTCTCAAACTCAAAAATCTGCCTGGATCTCCTCCCAAGTGCTGGGCTTAAAGGCGTGCGCCACTACTGCCCAGCTGTTTATATAGATATTGAAGGTCTTCATGTGATTTTTTTCCTTTTAAAAGTCCTTCTGCATACCCCTCCTTCACAGCAATCTCAAATTTGACTCATAGATTGTTTGTCCTTCTAGCAGCTAGTCAATACATTTTTAAATTATAGTTGGATTAACTCTATGGTCTTTTCCCGGGGATCACAAACTCCGTGATGTTTGGAGGCCCCAGTAAGATCCCTAGGAGACCTCATACTCAGGGCCAGGGGTCTGAGATAGACCCTAAAGGGAGTAAACCCAAAGTGGACTTGATAGGCCCCAAGAATTCCAGACTGCAACTACCCCAAATTTGCAAATTGAAAGTAAGAATGCACTTCTAAAGCTTGGACCTATCAGTGAGTTTTTCTGTTCTGTTTTGGAGTTCAGACATTTGGAAAGACAAAAGGCAAGATCTAACAAGATTGTAGACCTAGTCTCTGGGATGGAGGGAACACCCTACTGTCCTTTTGGTTTTCGTGTATACGTGAAGACGGTCACCATATGTCTGAGTTCATCTTTTTTTTTTCTGATTGTGTTGTTGTACTGTCTTTTTCTGTTCTCTGTTGACTGTTGGATTTATGTTTTCAGGTTTTACTTCAGAGATAGGAATTGAACTGAGCACAGCCAAATCTTCTCTGAGCTCCATGCAATGTTTTCAGGATTTCTTGGCTGCCTCTACAATAGCTCCCCACTGAAGCTTGCTTTGTCCCTCTCACTGGCTTGCAGAGACCTGCCATTAAAGTGTCTCAGGTACATCAGGTACTCCTCTACACCCTCCTGTTTGAGATCATTTTTCCTCACTCTTCTGAAAGATATATTTTTTTCTAGCTTTTTCCCAGCTGTCTCCTGTCTATACCAGGTTGAAGCTCTCTGGCTACAGCCACTCCCCTGCTTGGGTGATCTGGGCACCGCTGGTGTACAATCCTGATGGGTACCATAACCCTCCATGTATCACTGCCTGCTGCCCTCTGTGCTGCTGCAGCTGGCTTGCAACCACAATTTCTTATCTTACACCCTTCTTTGTAGCCGGGCAGTTGGTAGTATGTGCCTTTAATCCCAGCACTTGGGAGGCAGAGGCAGGAGGGTTTCTGAGTTTGAGGCCAGCCTGGTCTACAGAGTGAGTTCCAGGATAGCCAGGGCTACACAGAGAAACCCTGTCTCAAAAAAAACCAAACCAAAACAAAAAACAAACAAAAACAAAACAAAACAGAACAAACAAACAAGCAAAACACAAAAACCCTTCTTTGTATTTTTATCCTGCTTGCTCTGGTCTCATCTTCTGACCACTGAAGTTGGTTTTGCAGGGATTAAGCGTCTTCTGGGTATGGTTAATATCTTGTTTTATGCTTCTCTGCTTTATTAAAAAGCTGGCTCTGAAGGTAGACATGGCCTCCCTCTTCTGAAACATTATTGTTTTAAATGTGCCTCTGAAGTCTCTGCCCTAGGTCAGGAGGTCATTTGACTCTAGGACAAAGAGAGAAAACAAAACAGTCCAAAAAGAGACACTATATACTTTGAAACAGCTAAAATATAACCTCTCTGTACCTTAAGATTCATATGCTCATTGGCTATGGTTAATAATCTGTCAGACAAAAATCCATAAAGAAAACAAAAACAACCTGATGTCAACAATTTCTGAGTTCCTATAGCTGTCTGGTTTTTGTAGATTCCTATTTGATATTCTCTAGGTTAGAGATATTTATTTTATTCTACAACTTCATGACTTTATAAGATAGAGAATACTTATTAGGCTTTTCAGGTTGTCTGCCTCCATATGCAGACACACAAACTAGTTATAAAATAAAATCTTCTGTCTACAATCTCTCAATAATAACCCTAGATATGTTTGCTTAAAAATAATCAGAGATGGACTTGTTAAAAGTTAATATTTGCCAGGCAGTGGTGGTACACGCCTTTAATCCCAGCACTTGGGAGGCAGAGGCAGAAGGGTTTCTGAGTTTGAGGCCAGCCTGGTCTACAGAGTGAGTTCCAGGACAGCCAGGGCTATACAGAAACCCTCTCTCTAAAAACCAAAAAATTAAAAAAATAAAAAATAAAAAGTTAATATTCTTTCAAAAGAAGAATATTGGTCATTGGACCTTTACCTGAGCCTCCAGTCACTTCTTCCAGCTGGTTATATGACGTTAGGTCCTAACTGCATGAAGCCTTAAGGTTTTCTGGACAAACTAGGGTATACATGCTAAAAAAACTAAAAATTAGGATGAAGTCTACCTATGCAACTATGGGAAAGCTGTTGTCATATGTACTAGGTAAAGGCTCTAGATATTATCTAAAACATCCCCCACCCTAGAAAAAAATTCTTACAACAAATGGTATAAGGGGCCCCAGGATAAGGGACTGAGGTACTTATTTTGTAAACTAAAGCAGGCCTGGGCTCCAGGTTCTCCCAGCATTCCTCAATCCCTAACTGGGATACCCTGTCCCCAACCCTAACCCTGAACTCTCCAGTCCAGGGGCTGGGCTGCCTGTCCCTCCCACCCCAGAGGCTCTTCCCTACATAATCCAAACATTTTGAACTCCCCTCTGTCGCTTTCTTTCCACCCCACTTCTGTTACTTTCTCTCTTTCTCTTCTCCCTCCCCTCTCTCCCTCCTCTTGGCAACTTCCCTGACCTCAGTCCTTGGAGGCCAGTGAACTCGCCCAAGAGCAGTTTCCTAATCAACCTGCGTTTATATGTATTTTAATCTGACTTGAATAGGCTCATTGCAACAACAGAGAAATAACTTATCAGTGTCCCATATTATTTCAATTTTAAAAAAGGTCTGTGCTACAATTAGGATGGCTAAATGTACCTGTAGATGTCCAGCTCTTTGGCTTCTGTCCCTTTCTTGGTTCCTGTTTACAAAATTATTCCCTCATTCAAGATAACGGATACTCAAACTTGCTAAAATGGAAACTTTCTTTCTCAGGATCTGTAAGACCACTGCAAGGTAGGGGTGGAGAGGACCTATAAAATTCTAAGCAAAAAAATTAGCTTAAAACTTTTAACAAAAAGGTTAATAACTAAAAATCTATACATAAGTAATCGTAATTTGTTATTCATGCTTATATGTAACTTGAAATCAATTCTGGTCATCTTTCTAGACTAAGGAGACAACAACAGGTCCCCAAGATATTTTGGATTAGGATAGATTTTTATATGATAATTTTTGTCTTGAACTTTTTAAATATAAAAATATATGTTTAACAAATAAAATATATTTGATAAATAAGGATCATAAATTCCAAAGGTCTGTCTACTCAGATTAACAGTAACTGAAATAAAGATGGATGTCTAGCCTCTTTGTCTAACTTCATTAAGCCTTAACTATTTGGATAAATTGAGTCATATAAGAAAGTATAATAGTCTGTAATGATATATACTATGAAAGAATAAAACAAAAACAAAAAACAAAATAAGGTTTCCGATCTCTCTGTAAGTTACATTTTTAGTTTTTAAGATTCCCAGTCTCTCTATGGGCTACATTTATGACATACATTTCATTTTTATACTAAGAGAACTTCCATTCAAAAATTATAATTTCTGAGACTAAAACTTAATATGGATAAAACTATAAAATCCTAATCTTATTAAAGTGTCTAACTTCTTATAAATTATTAAGCATAATTAGTACAAAGAAGTTAATATTCAGTCATCTTATAAATTATCACATTCTTTAGTGTGCTCAAAACTATGCTTGTAATCATGCTAAGTACAATTGTAATTCAATTTCAGGGACAAGCTTCTATTTAGCCTTCTGTATCAAGCCTTAAGCAAGTAACTAAAAACAAACAAAGTTTGTTTAGCTCATATATACTTACTAGATAATGGTACTCAGACTTCTCAGAGACCTACTGAATGCTGCATTTAAAATGCTCAGTGAAAAAAGCTCACTATGAAAGGCAGACCTCAGTTCCTATCAGTGACCCCAGGGTCTCCACCAGGATTATGGCAACGCTAACCACTGGATTAAACTGCCTCCGATGCTTTATTGGCCACCAGGACCCAGCCCAAACTTTGTACAAGCAGTACTAGGGAGTTGAGCACCCCACTTTGCCTATAGAAGGTGAGGTCAGTCTCCCAAGTCCCTTCTCCACAGGCTGCAGTCCCCTTAGTTCATTTCCTATGTAAAAATCAGAGTTGCTAAGTCTCTCGCTGAGAAAGGTAGGTGGGTTTGTCTTGCTAACAATCTTCACATTAAAGGATAAACTGGTTCAAGATGTAACTTTATACTGTTCCTTTATTTAAAAGAGCTTGCTTCGCAATGACCACTCTCAGTAATAACTACCCAAGTCTCTGATAAATGTTTAGATAAAAAAAAAGGTTAAATGTCTATACAAGTTCTTAGTGTCTAAGGAAGTGTTTTAAGGAGTATGAAGATCTGAGGATACAGACACTGAAGAAAGTTCCCAAGGGTCTAAGAAAATGATTTAAACTATGTAAATGCAAATTGTAGTGGTATAAGAAAAAGATTTAAGGTATATGAAAATAGAAGATATTTCTGATTTCTTTCTCCCTTCTATGCTATTTTACTCCCTTCTATTTTGTTTTACTAAAACTTCGGAAGCTCAAAGTGTTAGCGTTGGTCAGTGGAGTTCTGACAAGCTGGTAGAGCACTGACTCCTTACTATTCAGTCACAAGCTCAAGATTTTAATTTTCCTTTGGTTGTCTTCTAAATATAGACTTAAGGGTGCTTATCATTGGGCTAAAAACATCTCTGTACAACCTATATATACCTAGCTCTCTGGACAATGGAAAAAAATGTTCATGTTTTTAACCCAAAGCCATAGTTTTTGCTATGACTCAAAGGCATGAGTCTACTCTGGCTGTCTTACAGAGAGAAGCCTGTTAGCTGATTTTCATACAAAGTAGACTTTAGTACAGATTACAAACAGTGGTAATGCTAATATAGCTAAAATTTTTATCTCTTTTTGTAAACTAAAAAAAAAAAAAATCATGCAAGCTTCAGTGAATTATGGGAGTCATAAGACTTGGATCTACCTCTCACAGGTCGAATGGGCTCCGGTTAAGTACAGCCCAGGCTTTCCCAGCTGCCTGTCCCCGAGGCTAGGGTCTCTCTCGGTTTCTTCCCTAGTCTCAGAACTCCCCCACTTCCCCCAACTACCAGGATAATGAGCCTAATTTCCAAATGTAGGATTTTCCTCTAAGTTCTTAAGCTTTAACTTCTATTCTTAGTCTATATAATTGTTCCAGTAGATTTCCAATCAATTAAAGACACAAACTGCTTCACACATAGCAGCCTCAGGTGGTCCTTCAAAGCAAAGGTAGCAAGCACCTGGGCTTGAAGCCAATGCAAGCCAGGTGCTTCTGACAACATTTCTTACCAGCTCGAGCCCCACCTTTGGACCAGCATTCCAGACTATTCCAAAGCTACCCATACTTCACTAGCCTCAGATGGTCCAACAAAACCTGGACAGCAAACCCGATGTACCCTGCTCCCCTCCAGGCCTTTGTCCATCATTCCAGCCTTTCTGGGCCTGACAATGATGTCCTAGTTTAGCTAAGAAGCAGTTACAGAGGAGACTGTCCTTTATCATTAACAAAAGCCTGGAATGTTAGGTCCAAAGAAAACCAGGTCCCCTCTACCAAAGGCAACATATTCCTATCCCTGTCAAAAGAAACAAATGGCTGTCTACGGTGCTTCTCAGCATACCAAAGCTCATGCTGGCCTCTAGACACCTTCAGTACAAATGCCTCTTAAAATTAAAGCATAACAAAAAGGGTTTCTCAAGATGTAAGGGGGCTGGGGTCTGATTGAATGACAATTAAAATATCAACCTTTATCCCTACATAAATGAACCAATGAATTGATTCATATGATTTAGAAACAGTGGAAAATGTTGTGGCTAAAGAAGCCCCATTTTATGCTAGGCATCCATCTTGGTATTCAAAAGCCGTTTTCCTCTGACTCCAGTCCCTGGAAGATAACTTCCTTTAACTCTGATTCAGTGTCCCCCATCCAAAAATGTATAGCTGTGACTATCTACTTGTTATGACTAACTACTTTTTACTCCTGTAACTTGCTTATGTAGATACCCAAAGATTATTTTAAGTTGCCTTAATTAATTTAGCAGAACAGAAGTTTTTACTTTCTTACATAGATACTGAAGGTCTTCATGTGTTTTCCCCCCCTCTTTAAATGTTATTCCCTGTTGTAGTAATATTTCATCTCAATCGGAGTTTTCTATCCTGCCTTGATCATTCAGTTCCCAGATAGACAACACAACTTTGATATTTATGATAAGCCTTTAATCATCACTGGAGCTGGGTAGATATCTACCCTCTAAGCTATTAAATCTACTTTCCCCATAGCCCTAAGTTATAACTTGTCATGTTCCATCTGGGCAGCTCTTAACTCCAATTAGTCAGTCCTCATGGCTATATTTTCAGGATTCCTACACCACGGCGTCTTTTTCACTTTCCACCTTCCTCCTCTTCTTCCTGGTCTCTCCTCAGACCCCAAGCCCAGAAACCAAACACTCTTCTGTCCAACTACAGGCTGTAGACATCTTTATTCAACAATCAAGAATAACTTGGGGGGCAAGATTACATAGCGTCGCTAAGGTCTATGTGCAGATTCTCTCATCCCTGGGGGCAACCAGGCCTTGAGGACCAGTGCTTAGCATTATAGTACATAGCAAAAGACCAAACCTCAACAATTCCCCACACCCGTCCTTCATGGAAATCCAAAATTTGACGTAGAGATTGCTCCTGATAGCAGCTAATCAATAGATCATTTAATTATAATTGGATTTAGTCATGGTCTTTTCCCAGGGGTCACACACCATAACAGCTCCCATCATAGAAGCTAGCTAGATGAGAGGGAGAAAGACTTCATCATGTCCTGGTTTTCTTCTTTGCTTCATTTTATTCTATTGAGGTCCCAAAACTATGGGATGATGCCACCCACTTTCAGAGTACATGCCATGCCTTCAGTTGGTTCGCTGTGTAAACATACTCCTGGATACATCTGGGTTGTACTTAGCTCCTAGGTCCTTCTCAGTCCAGCAAAAAATAACAACCCAAAGTCACCAATACAAGCCCACTCCTCCTCAACTTGACACCTTAACCCCCCTCCTTAGATTGTGACCAAAACCACTGAATACAGAGAAGAGAAAGACTTTCTAGTCTGATAGCACACTAGACTTTGGGTCAGTTAGCTGAAACAGGAAGTGAAAAGGAATATCAGCTCTGTCCTCTCTGCAGGTAGTAAGAAAATGCCACAGAACAGGTGTAACCCCCACCAAATGAGAGAATATAAATCATGAGTAGAAATAAAGGTAGCCACTGTGTCTGAGGCTGAGCAGAGCCAACTGGCTGAGTTCTGCAGCTCCTCCCTGTGGAGAGCCGAGCCCCGAGCGAGAGGCCTCGTAAACAAAGCCCTTAGTTGGCTAAGCTACTGCTATTGGTTGCTTCTACATCTGGTGATCTATCTGCTTTTGCTACATGGCCCATTGGGATTGGCTAAGCTTGGGAGTACTCAACAGCCGAGGGTGGGCCGGGAGGCAGAGCTTAAGTAAGCTCCAGAGAGGCAGGAGCAGCAGAAGGCAATAAGATTAGAGCAGGAGGGAGAAGCATTGTAAAAGGGTCCTGAAATAAACTGCAAAAAGGAAGAGCTCGTGTCATTACGTCTTTCTTGCTGGATGAGGAGGACCCCGACACCTCCCTTCACCAACAGAGGGGCAACTGTCTCAGGACATGAACCTGCACTGACATCTGGGGACCCAAGCCACCTGACAGATGCCAACAGCATGAATGTGCCCAAGAGAAGAGTGGAAAGACAATCGCCTCAGCATAGACCAGGGGAAGGGGAAGGTAATTAGTTTTTGTGGAGCAGAAGATCTGGCCTATTTCTTGCTCTGGATTTAATCAACTCAATGCCTGAAAGGTTGGGAAACAATAGAAGTGAAGGAAAAGAAATTATTACAAATGAAGGCTGCTTCTCCAGGGATCCAGCTAGCCCTGAAGGCAAAGCAAGCCAATGCCTGGGCTGGGCCTCATGGCACAGCTGTTGAACAAGAATGAATCTATGGTCCTGAAGGGAGGCAGCGGAGAGCAGAGGCCCAAGAAGGAGCTTGAGCTGGAAGTTCCTGGTGGAGAGATAAGTGGTGTAATGATCCACTTGGGATAGTTACTAACAACTGCACTGAGTAGGCCAATGAAAAGTTTAAAGTCCTTGAAGTTTCTTGATGGTCAGGCTTGAGCCTTCAAGGAGTATCTTTGTGCTTAAATTTAGGAATACAGCATTTTAAAAGGCAAACCCCCACAAAGATACATCAGTTAGATAAGGTTCAGGGTAACCTTGAAATGTACATTCCTGGCAGAGCATAGTGAGTATTTTAGACACAGCTTGCCAGTTATTCTGGTTAATATATCTGAAAATCTCAAAGGTATTGCCACAGCAGGAGTGACTGTTGTGGGAAGAATCATAGAGGATGGAGAACTGTCTAAGCAGAGATAACATGGAATCAGGACAGGGTGGTGTTACCTTGGTCATTTCATCCCCCATTTTTCTAAAAGTTATTTTCAAAGTCTTTGATCTTGACTAAGCAGTAAATACTGAGTCCTGAGACTCATTAACTTAACAGAGGTAATTTACTGTATGTGGCCATATAGGAGACATAGGGGCCAGCCGGGCCAGTAAGGAGGCTTGTGAGCCATGGTTTTAATTCAACATTTTATGGTACCAGGAAATTAATCTATACTCCTGTTGTCTTTTATCTAAATCATTTTTAACCTTTTGTAAAGTCTCTTTGAAAACTCCTGATTTGTTCGTACAGAAACAACTAGCCTTTCCCAGCATCATGTAAAGTCCTCTCTGGGACATGAAAATTGAGTCTAAGTCAAACTGATGTGGGAAGATACTTCTGTCAAAGACAGAAGTATACCTGTACATGGAGCATATGGAAAGAGAACTGAAGGTGCCTGAAGTCAGCTTCTATCTGATAACTTCTCTGTTGTTGGCCCACTTCCCCCAATTAGGGCCATAAAACTCAAGGCAGCAGGCCCTGAGATTGCATTTTTACCATCATTGAAATGAGGAGAGGGAAACTTCTCCTGTCCAATGGGGAATAAAAGATCCCCTCAGGTCCTGAATAAAAATTCACTTGGGGTTTACATACAACAATACTTAATACTGGATTGTTATATAGATGTCCTGAGGCCATAAAGCAGGTGAAACCTTTGGTACAGCCAAGCCAAATTCCTGTGGGAACGAAATAAGTTTCTGAGTTAAGAGTGACTGAGACTAGTGAAAGGCTGGAGAATCTTAGAATGTATAATGTATAACTTTTACCTAAAAGCAGGCATGGAAAACCTCTGCCACAAGCCAAAAAAAAGGTGGAGGAGTAGCTAGTTCCAGGAACTTTGCTAATCCAGAGCCTCAGGGCTCTGGTTCCCGATACCTGCCCCTCCTGGATGATCCACTATGAGGGCAGAACTAAGAATGAAGGTCTACTGGTTTATGAGACTCTCCACCCTGCAGACCGATAGATGAAGATTACATTCCTAGAATGAATGTGTTCCCCTCCCTAACTGAACACCTTGGGTTCAGGTCCCTCTGAAATTTTCCACTGTTTATGTTCTGTAACCCTCTCTCTGCCCCCAGCTTCCTTTAAATACCCGACACTTCTTGTGTTCGGTGTCGAACTCTGGCCAGCATGGTCACGAGATCGACCCCGGCGTCGAACTCTGGCCAGCAAGGTCAGGAGATCGACCCGGTACCGGTATCCCCAATAAACCTCATGTGATTGCAGCAAGTTCGGTCTCTCGTGAGTCATTGAGTGGTCGCGTCATCCTGAGACTTGAGTAAGGATCTCCCCAGTTCTGGGGGTCTTTCACTAGTATTACAAGAGGCAGACAAGCGAGGAACTGTATATAATCAATCATGTATTCTATTGTGAGAAAGTTTTATCCTGAATGGATCTGGTCTAGATGAGACAGTCCATTTTTGGTCCTGGTCTGGAACACGATTGGCAAGGGAGTGGTGAATCCAAGCAGATATCCATCCACCTCGATTGCAGCTGGTGTTGTCAGGATGATAGTGTGAAGTCCTTTCCAGGCAGGTGTCAATCCATTTTTCTAAAACTTCTTAAAGTACGGTTGGTCCCTGGGTCAGAGTGAATGTCGAGGTACTGCAGAATGATCTGGAAAGATGTCTCCAACCTTAGAATGGACTGCAGTTTGGACATGTTGGAGAGACTCAAAAAGAGACTGATCTCCTCAATGATAGGATCTCCTAATCAAGGCCACAAAGGAATGGCCTTCCAAACATAATCTCACAGCATGTGAATTCTGCCTTGTAGGGGATCCATTTTGCCCTAAGAAGAGTCAGAGGTAACAGGTTGGACCAATTTTCACCAGTGTCCACAATTAACTTAGAGAAGTGGACTTACTAATGCAGTTTGTGTAATTATCCTGTCCATAGCTCTGAGGTTGGTAGAAGCAGTGAAACTCCTAGATTACATTTAAGGACTTACTGACCGCTTGAGCTATGGTCAAAGTGAGGACAGACGATTATCTGATCCAATAGACAGGGGCAGCTTGAATGTAGGAATAATCACATGTAAAGGAGTCTTGACCATTGTCATAGCAGCTTCCCTTCAGGTATCAAGGACTTGTATTCATTCCCAGAAGGTGTCCACAAATGTTAACAAGTAATTATACCTGATGTCAGAAGCCTTCATCTCTGTGAAATCAACTTTCCATTTCTTACTGGGGGCTAGCCTCTTCAGAATGGTGAGGAATCCTTTGGTCTTTGCATTGGGTTAACCTGTGTTCAGGAGAGATATTAAGAAGAACCCTGAGCAGCAATCTCTCAGAGATTTGAAATCTGGTACCTGGAAGATAAAAACTCAATCTGGTAAGATCCATGGTCCAGTTATATCCTGTTTAGTATTCCTAGGCACTGTCCCTGTCCCCTTCTTCCTGGCAGTAGATGGATGGGGGAAGGATCCAGGGATTAGGAAAAGCAGCAGGCAAGACAGAAAGGGGTTCTAGTTGGGCTGCCTTATCTGCCCTCTGATTTCTTTGGGCTTCAAGTGTGTTGGCTATTTGATGCACCTCACAATAGATAACAGCCACCTCCTTGGGGAGTCAGATCGTTTTAAGGAAAGCAACAATTTCCTCTTTGTTTTTAACAGTTTTTCCTTCAGCTCCCAATAAGTTTCTGCCTCAAGTAGGGAGTGTCCTAGACGTCTGGGTAGCTAGCCTGATATATGTCTAGCAAGTTCCCATAGTCAGGGAGGAGGACCTCAGGGTTGTCATCAGGCCTCAACTGTACCCCAGCAAAAGTGAGATGGAGCTGGTCAAGCAATAGACTCTGGTATTGACTGATGAGGGTACTTGACACCCACTAGTCATTTGTCCCTTTGGGAGGACCTCTGCAGCATAGAGGGCTGTTAAAGTCGGGTTCTGGGTCAGAATGAGCTTATCAGCATCCTTTCCTTGTGTAGCAGTTTTGGCTATGCTGTACAAACAAGATGGTCAACCTGAGAATACCATGGCCAGACACTTGGACAGATACATTACAGGTGTTGGCTAGAGTGCCAGGGTGTGAATCAAAACATCCTTTGAGTCTCATGAATGAAAAGATGGAATGGTTTAGCGATATCTGGTGGCTAAGCTGGAGTCTGTGTTAGGTCCCCAAAAACCTGTTCCTCTGCTTCAGTCTGTTTCAAAGGTTTATCTCTCCAGTGACAAAATGCAGGGTCTGGGCTATTTCATTGAACTCAGGAATCCAGAGCCTGAAATATCTACTATGCCCAGGAATTCTCTTACTTGCTTCTTGGTTTGGGGAGCATGGATTCCTTCTGTGTGGTCCTGAGAGTTCTCCTACCTTGAGTGGCCTTCGATGCCAGATAGGAGACTTTGTTTGGTAGAGTGAGTCTTTTTCTTGGAGATGAAATGTCTGGAGCAGTTGGAGCAAGTCTTTTGTGACTTTCAAACAGATGGCAGTGTTTGGCTCCTGTCAATAGAATATCATTTACATACTGGAGCAAAGTTGAACTGAGTTGTGACCCCTGGAATCCTGTTAAGTCTTTTTGTAATGTCTCACCCAAGGAGTGTAGGGGAATTTTTGAACTCTTCAGGTAGTCATGTCCAGGTAAGCTGGCTAGTCTCACTACACATTGGATCAGACCATTCAAAGACAAACATGAACTGGCTAAATGGCACCAGGGGATTAGAGAAGTAAGCATTCTTAAGGCCGAGCCCTGTATAAACCTGGTGAACTGGTGAGATTTGGAACTGTAAGATGAATGGTTTGCTTCCTAGAGATCCTGAACTGGATGATAACCTGAGGTCCCTGGTTTATGCACTGATAGGGAGGGCCGTTTCCAAGCCGACTGCCATGGGGTAAGGTAAGTAGATTCACACAGCCTCTTGATATGGGAACAATTTCCAGTCTAGTTTTTTTTTTGGGGGGGGTGGGGGGGCATGGTTTCCAGAGATATAGCCAGACCCTCATTGCTGTGGCTGCAATGAAGAGTCTTATAAGAACTGGTGGGTGGTATGGTGCCATGACAAGAGGACTTCTCTCAGTCTATATCTTAGGAAACTGTTATTGCAAATCCTGGAGCAGGGTCCCCAGGTCTGGATTTGTTTCTCCTGTGGCATCTGGAAGAACTAGAAGATATTTTTCAGATAGAGAGCAGTTCAGCTGAGTTGGTAATAGGCAGGGGTAAAGAAAATTTGAGCTTCTTGAAGAGTAAAGGTGATGATAGTGTTACGGAGTTCAAGAACACTCAGAAAAGATCCCTAGGCTCAATTCAGATTTTAATTAATCAAATTTATGAAAGCCACCAGCAGGGTCACCGACGGTCTTTGACCCAAATCAGAGACATGCTACCCTGAGGCAGGTGAAGGAAGGTCTTTTAAAGATGAAACCCAGAAGAGCTTTTCCTCTCTGCCAAGATTAGATGGTCAAGGTGACTTAAAAATAGTCCTTGAATGAATGCATGAGCAGGTTATAAAAACCAAAATCAGCAAAATCATATCATAACAAGCAGATGGACGTAGTTGCACATTCCTGGGGGAGGGGGAGTCAAGGAATCAAGGTTCCCAGGAATTTATTTTCTAGGAACTTGAGTCAGGGAAAAAAAAACAGCTATTAGGTACCAAGATGGATGCCCAGCACGGACATGGAGTTTCTTTAGCTAGAGTGGTGCCTAATTTTCAAAGAATACCTCTGCCCAGAAGAGAGAAAGAGCAATCTGAGACCACTGCAAAGGAATCAGTCATCTGTTTTCGGACCAGAACTGTTTAGGCGTGAGGTGATTGTCCTTAGTGGTGCCTGTGGCCCTCTGTATTGGCATCGTTACATTGGTAAATTTGTTTTTTCTGTTTGTTTGTTTGTTATTTGAGGATCATTCCCTTGGATACAAACAGTGCAGTATGAGCAGAAGGGACTCAGAGTGAGCTGACTGGAATGCAGTCAACATAAACCTTGCTTGCCTTCATACACCTCAGCAGCAGCCAAGGTAGATTGCCTGTCCTACAGTATCCCAGCTATTAACTTTTGGGGGTACCTAGATGAACTGGGAGGTATTCATACCTGAAAAGTCATCTAGATTTTGGAGATTTTCTTATGGATGTCCAGAGATGATTGACTGACAAAAGCCAAATTTAATGCTCTAGCATTTTGTTTTGTTTTGTTTTTCCTAGCTTATCATTTTTATTTATTTATTTATTTTTAGATATTTTCTTTATTTACATGTAAATTTCTCCATTCCAAGTTTCCCCTCCAAAAAACAAAGAAACAAACAAAAACAACCAAAACAAACCCCTGTTGCCTCCCACTTCTCCATGCCTGCCACCCCGCCCTCTCCCACTTTCTGGCCCTGGCATTACCCTACACTGGGGCACAGAACTTTCACAGGGCCGAGCTCCTCTCCTCCTATTGATGATTGAATTTGCAATCCTCTACTATACAAATTCTGCCTGAACAATCAGACCCCTCCATGTGCAGTCTTTGGTTGGTGGTTGAGAGCCTGGGTGCTCCGAGGGTACTAGTTAGTTCATATTGTTGTTCGTCCTAAAGGGCTGCAAACCCCTCAGCTCCATTGGTCC
>NW_022196915.1:6572403-6583673 GCF_008632895.1 Mastomys coucha | reverse complement strand
CACTGGAGACTCTGGGTCAAGGCGGTCCCTGGAGGCAGGCCCTCCACTTGCAGGGAAGGGGGCAGCTAGGGTCGCTGTTCCACCTCTGTCACTTGGAAGCTGAGAGCATCCTGTCCCTGCCACCCTGTGGCTCCCCTGCGACTCCTGGGGCCTGTGCCTCCGGTCTGGCTGCTCCTGGCTTAGGAACCTTGTTTTGTTTTTTTAAGAGCTTATGAAGAGATGTGAGATCTGAAGGTTTCTCCCGCTCTCCGAGAAATGCCCCAGGAGACTCTTCTGGGCCTGGAAGAACCTCAGCAGTTTTAGATAAATTAGTGGTTGCAAGCTGCATCCTGGACTCCAGTCAGACCACAGCCTGGCAACATGCATACGTATTGGGGTCCCAATTGAGGCATCTGGATGGAAACACTGCCTCAAATTGAGTAGCTTTTAAAAGCATCCGTACCAGCAGGAGAGGGAAAAAAAATGCCTCCCTTTATCTCAATTGAGATCTATGCCCCATGTATCCCCTTTCCTTTGAAGTAACCTGTCAGAAGAAATTACCGACAAACATTCCAGATGGGAAAATGGGTGAAGGGGACAGATTTTAGGAGAGAGTTGGGGAGTTGGGCTTATCAGAAAAAGGGCCTCTGCTTCTTCTTGTTATGCTGATCTGAAGTAGAGAAAGGCAAGTACATCAAGGAAAGGGTGATGCCCTTCTTTTAAACCACTGGCCCTCGGAAAGAGTGGTATCTTTTGTGACAGAAAAACAGAGGGTGGGACTTGAGTCCAGTATGGGGCATGGAGGGCCCTCAAACTGGGAAGCCAAAGATGCCTCCTAGGCATGCAGGACAGTAGGGGAAGGCAGCAGCTGCCGCCCTGCGTGGGAAAACCAAGGCCAAGAGGAGCGGAAGGCTCCATCCCACACCCACACCCTCGTCGGAGCCCACAGCGAATCCAGCCTGCCCACGTTCCGGAGACGTTGTCACGTGAAGCAAGCCAGGGTGGGGACAGACCCCTAATTGTAGAGTCCGGGTGAAAGAAGCCCTGACTAGGGTGCAAATCAAAAGACGAGCAGCTAACATCGGCAGAGGGTGCCACCTACTGGCAGAATACAAGAAAAGCCGCAGAATTTTAACCAATTGGTCCATCAGTCAGATCTCTCTTGGAACAAAAGAAAACTACCAACAGCAAAATCAAGAAATCAACTAAACAATTCCCAAACCCAAACTTGCCTGTCACAGTTCAATCAACTTTCTGGGCCAAACATGCCTTTCATGCACTCAATCATCCACACAGTTGGCCAGCCATTCATTCAAGCAAAACCAAAACTAGAGAGGCAGGATCAAGATTCAGAGTCCCCACTACTGATGTTCCAACTTAGTATGGAAGGACTAGGAAAGAGTTTTCTGTAGAAAATTGTGGGCCCATCTCTCTTATCCAGAAGGCTCCCGTTGGGGGCTCATCCCCTTAACCCATAATTCAGTATACAGACTCATCTCCTACCAGTGACAGAAGGACTCTTTGCTGGGAACACAGCAGTCACTCCATGTCCGCCGCCTTACCCGTCCAGTTAGAAGTAAGGAGGCAAACACCAAGCCCTTCTCCATGCAGTTTAATCAGGAACCTTCATATTTACTTCTTCTTACTAGCTAGCTTCTTTTATATTCTTCTATATCTTCTTCTTACATCTTACTTATTACTACTTACATCTTATTAGTTACATCTTATTAGTTACATACTTATTCCTAATTCTATATCTTACATCTATCCTTACATCTTACTTCTATATCTACATCTTCTCTCCCATCCCATTACCAGCCCCAATTCTACATACTTACTCCTAAATCTCTCCTAACCCATCACCAGCCATAATTCTACATACTTACTCCTAAATCTTACATCTTACCTCTAATTCTATCTATGTCTATCTATATCTATATCCATATCTATATCTATCTCTATCATCTTACTTACTATCACCTATATACTTACTCCTAATCTCTCACATCTTACTTACTATCTATATTTACTTACTCCTATCTATACATACTTACTCACTATCTATCACATCTTACTTACTATCTATCTCTAGCCCCCAGCCCTTGTGGGTTAAATACTTTCCCTGGTCCCAATCAGCATCAGCTACGTGGCAAAGCATAATAGGCTGCGGGAAAATCATGCCAGCTTGCATCACAAACTGGAGGCACTCAGCTTTTCCAACTAAGGCTTGTTTATCTCAATGCTCTCTGCTCTGGCCGGAGACCAGGTGTTCAATATATATGTAGGGTGGCAGCTGCGGCTCCCCACAACTCCAGACCTCTCCAGACTCAATGAGAGGTGTGGAGCCCTGGAATGCTCCGATGGAGTCGCCTCCCCAGCAGCCTCTCCTGCACCGGGAAGGCCAGGAGTGAGGCTGAGTCTCAAGGAGCAGAGGGTAGGAAATCTCATGTGGCCTCCAATGTTATGATCCACTTGAGATACTTATAGACAATCATACTGATTAAGACAATAATTTTAAGTTCTTTTTATTAATGCCCAGACCAAAGAGGGGCTTGAGCCTTTGAAAAGTCTCTTGGTGCCTAAACTCGGGGATCCAGGTTTTAAAGGCAAAACCACACAGATACATCAGTTAGATGATGGTCAGAGTAACCTTGAAATATTCATTCCCGGCAGAGCATAGTAGGTATTTTAGACATAACTGGGCAATTATTTTGGTTAACACATCTAGACCATGGAGATCTCGAACATATTGAAAAGGTAAACATGACTTTTGTGGGAAGAAGTGTAAAGGGCTGAGAACTGTTTAAGCAGACACAAAACAGAGATATCAGAACATGATAGCATCACCTTAGTCATTTCAATGGAAGCTCACCCAGCTTGTGGCAGCCATTCTCAGGCCTGTGGGCTGGGTTTCAGTCGGTAAGTCTGAGGTGTGGTGGAAGCTGGGGAGCGGGTACGTCTTCACCTTTGTTTTTACAGGCAGGATTTTGCTGCCCAAGCTAACACTAAGCTCACCATCTTCCTGCCTCAGGCTCCCGTGTGCTGGGATTCCAGGGGTATGTCCCTACACCCAGCTTGAAAACGTGTGGTTCTGATGGGCTCCTGGCAGTTCTGAGGCATCTGTTTCAGGTACCATGGATTTCTGACACCTGCAAAGGACAAGGTGCATGCCATTGCCCGGTGGTGCACAGCTTTCCCAATGATGCAACTCTTTAGTACAGCTCCTCATACTGTGATGACTCCCCCTGCCATAACGTTATTTTTCTTTACTACTTCATAACTGTAATTTTGCTTCTGTTGCAAAGCATAATGCAAATATTTTTTGGAGCTAGAGGGTTGCCAGAAGGGTTGTGACTCACAGATTGAGAACCATTGTAGTACAGCTGAGTCTTATGTCAGCTGTGCATGTATCTGTGCAAAGTATTAGCTGCATCAAAGTCAGAAGTTTGAGACTATTATTTGGCATATAGGTATGGTGGGTGTAAATAAAGGAGAGCTAATTTAAACAAACATATTAGTATTCATGTAGATAAAATGCAGACATGGCTAGCTATAATGGTGCATGCTTTTAAACTTTTAAGCCCAAATACTTGAGAGACAGAGGCGGGCAAGTTTCTGTAAGTTAAAGGCCAGCCTGATCTATGTATAGAACTGTATGCCAGTTAGGGATACATAGTGAAACAGTCTCAAAAACAAAGAAACCAAAACAAAAAAATGTGAACATAGGAAGTTTTGAGCTATACAAATTAGTAATATTAGTTAAATATGCAAATAAAGTGAGAGTGAGAATAATTGGGGTGTATCTCAATGGGTTAGAGTACCTGAGGCCTGGGTTCCTATCAAGCACCAAAACATACCATAAAAAAGTAAGAAGGAAGCTTCTATTAACAAACAAACAAACAAGCAAACAAAAAAAACGGGAGTCCACCATCTATCTTCCCTCAGGAGCCTGCACACAAGGCGGATGGAGAAGGCCGAGCACATAGAATGAGCAGAATGCAGTCTGATTGGGAGTGAGGGCTGAGAGTACAGGAGGGGCTGGAGGAAAGAAAGCCTTCCTCGGGAGTCTTAGGCATGGCTCTTTAGTCAAAGGCTTTCCCCACAGAGATCCTTAATGAACCAGTTCTCTGAGACAATCCTTCCTTGTTCATATTGCTTATTTTTATGGTGGATGTGAATGCATACACTTTATGCAGGGTGAACCAGGGATTCAAGGTTACTTTGAGGGGAAGGAATACCCAGGAAGGGGAGGTCATTGGCTGAAGGCTTAAGTCTGTGTAGATGCCTCATTAGCATGTGTAGGCAGCCACTTGGACGATAAAAACCAAGATGGCACTGGTTCCTGATACACTGTAGCAACAAACTATTCCACTGCGCATGCGGCCCTCCCGAGCGGGTGTATACTGTGCATGCGCCTCTCCCAAGCAGGTGTATGCTAATGAGGGTTTGCCAGGGAACCAATCCAGGAGGACTTGGCAGCTCAAGCTCGGGTATATAAGGGGCTGTCTCCAGCCATTCCACGCCACTCCACCGAAGCAAGCAGACCTGCAGCACCGAAGAAGAAGAAGAAGAAGAAGAAGAAGAAGAAGAAGAAGAAGAAGAAGAAGAAGAAGAAGAAGAAGAAGAAGAAGAAGAAGAAGAAGAAGAAGAAGAAGAAGAAGAAAGAAGCAGCAGCAGCAGCAGCAACATCAAGAAGAGCCAAGAAGAGCCGTGCCATCAAGAAGAGCTGTGACACTTAAGAACCTAGGAGAGCTGTAATACCTAGGTATCAAAAAGAGCTGTAACACCTGGGCATCTAGGAGAGCTGTAACACAAAAAGAATATTCCTGAGTAAACAGCGAGAGAAGAAGTCTAAGTGTGTTCGTCGTTATTGCTGCCATCCAGGCAGCAAGGTGCCGTACAAGCATGGAGAAGAACTCCAGGTGTTATGCTATATGACTGAGTATCCATGGTTCTCACAGTGGGGTATTGGGGTTATGCATTTCAGAACAGGCGCAGAGAAAGGGAGGGAGGGAGAGAGGGAAGGAGGGAAGGAAGGGAGGGAGGGAGGGAGGGAGGGAGGGAGGGAATGGCTCCACTCCTGCTGTCAGATCTCGGAGATATTCCCTCCCAACCCCTATCCCCCTCCCCCCAGGTTTGAGCTCATTCAACCTTACCAGTTCTTATGCCTGTCTGGTAGTGCGGTCCCACTTGTCCTACCTCTATTACTTCATATTAAGATGAAATGAGACAATACAAAATGAGACTAGGAAGGGTGGAGATGGCTACAGACCTGGAGGTCCTTAGACACTGACTTAGTTAGGGCTTCTATGGCTGTGATAAAGCCATGACTTAAGCAACTTGGGAAGGAAGCCTTTAATGGGAAAGTACCCAGTTAACTAACGCTCACAATAATAAGCAAAGTGGAAGGGCAGACTAGGTTCGATTAGAGTGTGTGGTTGGGTCCAGGCTGTTCTGAGGAGCTTGGGCAGCTTCCCAGAGTAAAAGGGATGCTCTCAAGGTGTGTAGGCACCAAACAAAGGGAAGTGGGGAAGGAGATGTGGATTTGGTCTAATGCCATTTGTATTATGATTCCCAAAACTTCACGAGAATCCATACCTCCACACTTAAGAAACTGAGGGAGCCCTACCCCCAGTTGGTTTTGATTGGTAAATAAAGTTGTTGGCGGCCAGTGGTTGGGTAACGAGACAGAGACGGGACTTTTGGGATTCCAGGGCTAGGGACAGAGGAGGAGGGAAAGATATAGCCGCCCTGCCAGGGAACGTCTGAGAGGTGCAGAAGACAGATTGTCATCATGTAGGTGTGGCAAAATGCAGCCGAGGGGGCTAGAGGTCTGAGTTCAGAGCAGCAAAGGTGGAATATAGGTTTTAATCAGTAATAACTCAGGAATATCGGATGAGAGTGTCAGCCACATGGAGTTAGGAAGTGACTCAGCCATTGAGCTGTTAAAAGCATATTAAAATATATGCCTCTGTGTGTGTGTGTGTGTGAGTGTGTGTGTGTGAGAGAGATTGTGTGTGACTGTGTGTGAGTGTGTGTGAGTGTGTATGTGTGAGAGTGTGTATGTGAGTGTGAGAGAGTGTGTGAATGTGTAAGAGTGTGTGAGTGTGTGAGTGTGTAAGTGTGTGAGTGTGTGTATGAATGTGTGTGAGTGTGTGAGTGTGTATGAGTGTGTGTGTGTGTGTGTGTGTTTAATTCTGGAACCCAGAACATTGGGGCAGATAGTGTGGAGCACTGCCACTGCTACTGGGATGGGTTTGAGTAGTGTTAATTGGGTTCTGCTACAGGGAGCTGTTAGAGGGAATGCCAGGCAGATAGAACTGAAGAGGCCATGGTACCTCATATCAGAGGAGAGAGATTTATAGAATAGATCTGGGAAGAGAAAAGCAAAAGAAATGGACTTGATTCAGTGGCTGGGTTTAAGATACCAACAAGGCACCAAATGGTAGTGTTCCACGGGCAATGGAGTTTATGGGTTGAATACAATGATCTACACTTAAGATTTGGAAATCTTCAGCAAACAGAATATCCAAAACTATCAGGATGAACAAGATCTGAGGTAAGTATTTAATGACAGAGAAAATGGCTGCACATGGGTCTCAGCTTAACAAGGCTAGGAGGCAGAGATTTACAATCTTGAAGAGGAAAGGAAATACCAGCCATAAGCTAGCTACCAGTTGTGGGACATTAGTCTTAACTACTATCATTTGCACATCCTGGCTGAATCCTGGTTCTCACACTCACAAATAGCCTCACGCATAGACTTTTGACTTCTATGTAAGGCAGTGAGGTATATGTGTGCACATTCCCATGCATGTACCAAGCATGTGCAGTTGTGTGGTATTTGTATATCCTTGTGATGAGTGTCCATTTGCTATTAAACATTTAATATATATCACAAATTGTTTTGAAATTATAACTTATACATACTAGGCTGGTTTTGAACTTGCTATATAGGAGGAGATGGCCTTGAACTATGGATCTAGCCACCTGAGTGCTAGCATTACAGCTGTGTGCCACTACACTTAGTTTTATGAGGTGCTAAGGATCAAGCTCCAAGCTTTGTGCATGCTAAGCAAGCTCTCTGACCTACTGAGCTACATCCCTAGCCCATTATACTACAACTTTCCCTACAATGTTTAATATTCCTTCATTTCAAAAACAAACCTAAAATCTTAAAAAGGAGCAACAGTAATAGTCTGACCTCCAACCTCAGAGAAGAACTGAATGTGTAAGTAAGATTTTACATATACCCCCCAGATGCCCTGCTAAGCTGGCTGTGATGAACATGCTGGAGTTTTTGAAGTCATTCTTTTCCAGGGATGGTCTTTGGGGTCAGATGAAGTGTCTCCAGCATTCCCTAGAATAGCCTTTTGGGATCTCTGAAGAGTTCTAATTTTTTAAAAAAGATGTATTTGTTTATTATATACACAGTGATCTGCCTGCATATATGCCTGCAAGCCATAAGAGGGAGCCAGACCTCATTATAGATGGTTGTGAGTCATCATGTGGTTGCTGGGAACTGGACTTCTGGACCTCTGGAAGAACAGTCAGTGCTCTCAACCTCTGAGCTATCTCTCCAGCCCAAGTTCTAATCCTTAAGCTAGGAAAACAACCAGAAAATTTCAAGTTTGGGGTGAAGGAGCACTGCGTCCAAACATGGATTCTAATCCTAGAGCATTCTGTGTGCTTGCTTAAAATGCACATGAGCCATCCTCTCAGATTAGGGTAAAATATGCAGGTGGTTTCCCTTGGCAACAGTAAGCAGAGCTGAGTGTAGGAGGTTCTTTATAGTATACAGCCCAAGTCTTACGGCTAAATTAGTGAGGGTTTATAGAGTAGAACTCAGAATTAAGCTCAACGGTACCCTTGAGCCTCTTCATTGAATAAGAAAGAATTCAATTGAGCAGCTTCAAGTTTGGACATTTGTTACCTGACTTAATGTCATTTCCTGTTGCTGTGATAAAATATCCTGACCAAAGCAACTTAACCAGGGAACGTATGTCCCCAAATGACTCATCACATCCACAGCCAAGAGCAGAGAGGGGACAAATGTGCGCACACTTCCACTCAACTCACTTTCTCTACTCTTATACCATCCAAGAACAGCCCCTGAAATGCTGCTGCCCACCTTGGGAGAGACTCCCCACTTCAAGTAATGTAACCAAGACAATGTAGTTAAGGGCACCCTGATTCAGACCATCACTCACTGAGATGCTCTTCCTAGGTGATTTTAGATTGGGTCAAGTTGTTAGTATAGTACAGTAACCCAAGTAAAGAGTGATCATAACAGGATGCCAAAAGGACGAGAGTCTGCCATAGGGTCCAGCATGGCCAGTGAGAGGATAAGGAAGGATGCCTCCTAACAAAAGCTGCCCTGAAAGGGCTGTGAAGCTCCCAGAGCTGTGTGGAGGACAATTGTGACAGCAGAGGTGGGGAGGGAAGAGAGGCCGAACCGTGATGAGAACGGTATTGGGAGTCTTTCAGGACCATGCTCATGATCGATACCCCTCCATAATGAGAAGACTACAAAAACTGACAGCGTTAAACAGAATCATACAGAGACTTAATGGAGCCATTTGATTTCTTTTGAAACTAATATAAAGTTGGTCCTGTATCTCTCTGTGTGTGTTTTATTTCCGTTTTCTGGTTTTATATTTCATATTTCAGCTTCTCCATCCCACTTGGCTCTACCACTGCTTTTATCTGTAGATTCTCTTTCTGAAGTTTCAGTTATTTACACTTAAATGTGACTTGATAATGTTAAATGGAAAATTCCAGAAACAAGCAATTCATGACTTTTAAATTGCATATGTCTCTAAGTAGTGTGATTATCTCATAGTGTCCTCTGTCCCACATGACGCATCCCGGATCCCTTCACTCAGTCTATCCAAGTTATGTATACTTCCAGACTCTTAATTAGTAACTGCCTTGGTTATCAGATCAATAATTGTCTATCACAGTGCTTGTATTCAAGTAATCCTTATTTAACTGAATGATGTCCCCACAGAGCAAAGGAGACACCAGGGCACTGAACTTGGACAGATTAATTTTTGTACCATGTGACAATGATGTAATGCATACAGGAAAACATATAGGGCCAGAAAGATGGCTCTCAGCAGGTCAGGGGCTTGCCATTTAATCCCGATAACCTAAATTTAGTCTTCAGGACCCATTTAAAGGAGGAAGGAGAAATGACTCCAGAAAGATGTCTTCTGACCTCCACACATGAGCCCTAACATGTGCCTCCATTTTCACATACATACAAATGCAATAACAGTAATAATAATAACAATGATAATAAATAAAATGAAGTGTATGTGTGAGTGTGTTGTGAGGTGTGTGTGAGTGTGTGAGTGTGCTTATGAGTGTGCACGTGTGTGTGTACACATGCACACACACACTCGAGCAGAAAGATCCATGGGGGGGACAGTGGGGGAAAGAGGGGTAAATGTATCCTCCATGGATAAAAAGGGACTTATGTGTTTTACAAATTTTTGATCTGTGACAGATTGACCAGTTTAAAGCTGGTCCCTCATCCCGGATGGTATGAGAAGCACCACAGTGAGGGAATAGGGACTCTTGCTCCATGCAGTGGGGAAAGTTGTATAGAGCTGGAACACACTTGCCATGGCAGATTGAAGCTGACTGTGTGTTATGGGGAGGAAAGGTGTAAGTGATATGTCCATTATGGTTTCAGAAACATCAAGGAAGGGATGCGAAAAGATGGGAGGGGTGCAAAATGCTATGAATACAGATTCTACTTTCTAGGATTTTCCCCATACAAGCTCAGATCAAACAAAAAACACATGTAGGCAACCCAGTTGTGATCTTTAAGCATAGGGCTGAGCTCCTCGGTGTCACGTGTCACAGGAAGCAATGTCTCCTGGCCCTGAAGACCACAGGTCCTGAAATCCTATTACCGGGATGGTGTAGGAGCAGTGCCACATTCCTGTGAGGTTGATGACACTCCTGTACCCCAACAACCATGAACTAGATAGAAGAAAAATGCCCCAATTGATACCAGAGAGGAGCCATGCAGACTGGCTCCAAATCCTGCAAACTCTAATACCTTCCCCTGGCTCCTTGGCATTTCAGAATTTCCCCCAAGTTTACTTGCAATCACTAGAAAAGAGATCAACAATGGAGTATCATAACACTACAGTGACTTAAGCCTGTAGCTATGTGTACAGAGAAGGTCCAATATAGAAATCTGGCTCAGCTCTGCACTGTTCTCACATGGTCTCCAGCAATGGTTTGAGTGAACAAGCAGGCAAGACCTACATTCATTCTCCCAGGACATTATCAAAGATGGCCCACTCTCAAATCTATCCTGTTTGGACATTTTAGTGGTGGTGGTGGAGTTGCTATTGTATTGGAACTGGTTCTTGTATAACCCAGGCTAGCCACAGACTCACATATAGCTGATAATACTTCTATACTCTTTCAAAACTTAAATTCTGCAGTTTCTCAGCTATGAAGAATTGGTAGCAATAAAAGGCAGGAGCACTGGAGATGGACACTCCACTCTACTAGCTGTCAAGACTACAGCTGCCAGAAAGCTGGGCTCCTGGAGAAATCCCTCAAACCCTCACGAGAAATTTGAACTATTTAGTTCTACACAGTCATTAGTGGGATCAATAAGATGAGGCTTCAGGTTTCTCCAACATCATCTGAGAAGCTATATGATTAAAGTGGCAAAGAAAGAAGACAGTGGAAAGCACTTGGTTCTCTGCATTTGCTGAGACCTGGGATCCTGGAGGACTAGACACTGCTATAGGAGAAGCTGAAAAAGGCTGGTCTTGTTTGCTGATGTGAAATAGGATGATCCAGCAAACAGGAAAAATAAAAAGAGACATACCATCCAGGTTGCTAGGAGCCAAGAAAAAAAAACTGCTCTGTCATGTGATTAAACTCCAATATAAGAGTATGTGTACAGTTATCATTTTAGATAGAAAGACTATAAATAAACCCTCAGTATTTTTCTGTGCTAAGGAGAGGAGTCTGGGTCAATGTCTCACCGGAAAATTAAAAAATCTGTTTGTTATTGTTGTTCTTGTTTGTTTTGTTTTGGTTTTTTGTTTTGTTTTGTTTGAGAGCGAGGTTCTTACTCTGAAGCTACGACTTGTTTGGAATTCTCTGATGATCTCAAACCTGTGTCAATCCTCCTGTCTCTGTGTCCTGAGTGCTGGGAATTACAGATGGGAGCTACAACACCCAGCTAGGAAAAATCTATCTGAGTTGCAATGGATCTATCTTACAGCAGTGGCTCCTTGGGTACAGCTGTGGGC
>NW_022196915.1:6569742-6572393 GCF_008632895.1 Mastomys coucha | reverse complement strand
TTTCTGTGTTGAAAAATTATTCAAGCCAGGTGGTGGTAGCGGAACACCTTTAACCCCAGCGCTGAAGAGAGAGATGCAGGTGGAATTCTGGGTTTGCGGATAACCTGATATACAGAGTGAGTTCTAGGACAGCCAGGGCCACACAGAAAAACTTGAAACACTGAAAGAAAAAGAAAAAAGGAACATTATCTAGGTAGCTGTCCACATCTTCTAAGAATGCTGAGAAGAGAGAGGTATGAAGGAGAACACACACACCTATCTAGGAATACTGACAAGAAAGAGGTGTGGAACACACACACACACACACACACACACACCCCTCTCATACATTAAGCTGCTCTATTTGATGCTCAAAGCTCACATCTTCCCTGACCCAAACCTACCACAGCAAGCTTCCTGAACCGCCTTCCAGCTTTGCACTCAACCCCTGCCCATTCCATTGTGCTCCATAAGGATATCAGAATTCAAGTCACAATTTGCCAACCCCCAAAGCCTTCAGTTGCTTTCTGTTGAACACTGAATCAAGCCCATAGCACCCAGGGCTGCCTTGGTCTTTCCTTTCACTGTGAGTGAGGAATCTCTAACCCAAAAGCAAACAAACAAATAAAGCCTGAAATGCTCAAAAATCTGAAACTTTTGGAACACTAACTTGATATCACACTCCTCGGAAACTCAATACCTAGTCTCACAGAGCAGGTGGCAGTAAGAATACAGACATTCTAAAGTTGTTGTGCAACATTAACCTCAGGCTGTGAGTACAAGGCATGTATTGAAACAGGAATGGATTGCCTGTTTAGGCTTGACTCCATCCCAAGATACATCTTTTGAATATGTTTTAAAATTTAAAAAGCCCAAAAGATCTGAAATCTGAAGCTCTGGCCAGTGAAAGACTATCTCAAAAACTAAAATGGAAAGAGACGGAGGAAGATACAGGACACCAACCTCTGACCTTCATATGCCTCTCACACATGCATACACTCATACTCACTTGCACTCACCGTCCACAGGTCTAAGAGCTAGGGCAGAACTGCAGGGGTTCACTGTCCCTCTGAAGCTTACAGGATGGATTCACAGGGAGCAGTCCCAGGAAGCCTCATTCCAGACTAAGTCTGAATCTAGAGCTCAGCTGTCAGAATCCTGCCTTTTACAGGCTAGTCAGAGGTTCTCTGGAGATCGGGACCTCTTCACACTACTAATGAGCAGTAGCTTCCCCTACCTAACTGCTAGCCTCTGGGACAAAGGCCCGTTCTCAGAATTCAAAACAAAGAGAAATAGCCAAACCTCTGCGAGCCTGAGAGCTAGGGAACCTGCCTATGGAGCTCCCCCCAGTGCTGGGGAAAGGAAAGAGAGAGCAGGAATGTGCACAGGAGGTGTGCAAAGAAGGCTGGAGAAGGCAGTGTGCATGTTGGTCAAGGTTATGGGATGTGGTCATCTCTGTTTCATTCATTGCCTGATTTTGCATTTTCAGAAGTGGCTTCCTTGATATTTGGAAGACTTCATAGGAATTTATCCATCAAACATCTACCTCAGGGCTGGAGAGATGGCCCAGCAGATAAGAGCATGACTGTGTTACCAGACATCCTGAGTTCAATTCCCAGCAACCACATGGTGGCTCACAACCATCTGTAATGGGATCTGATGCCCTCTTCTGGTGTGTCTGAAGACAGGAACAGTGTACTTACATATATAAAATAAAATTTAAAAAAAAAAATCCACCTCCATTTCTGCACCTTCAACTCTCCCCTCCAAGCCTTCTCCATTTTCTGGGACACTACATATGCCTTCTTCTCTCTGTATTCCCAATCATATCGTTCCATGCTCCATGATGCTTCCTCTTGCTCCACTTAGACATGCACACTGTCTTCTAAGACATGTGCTCACCCTGTCCTCTGCCTGCTCTGATGTGGAGCACATCCAAACAATTGCAACTACAGCTTCCTACTGAGGCATCTCTAGTCTTGTCCCTTCACTCGTGTTCATTCCTGACCTTTCAGCAGGGAAGCTGGACTACAGCTGCCATCACCTCGAATTCACGGGTCCCATAGCCTCAGCTGCCACACATGGCTCCTTTTCACCAGCACTATTGTCTCTACTCATAGCTTCACTCAAGGTTCTAACCTTGATGTACCCTCCACCTTCTTCTTCTCACCCTATGTAGAGTCCCACTGATTCTGTGGATCATTTGTTTGAAATCTCTCTGGGATTCGTTCTCAGCTTAGGAGCATTTCCATTGTGACTAGCTCAGTCACTGAAGGGAGTTATAAGCTCATATATCTGCAAAGCTGATGGCTCCATACAAGACCTTTTCCAGAATGGTCAGTCTCTGTCATGTGTCTGTTTTCTTTTGTGTAATCGAATGTGGGAGATGGGTGGTTTATGCTTCTTGTGTGGTGAGAATTCCTAGTCATGAATATTCCATTTCCACAATAAAATGTAGCTGTACTTGGATGTTCTTCAGATATAACAGAAAGGGCCTCAGATGAAGATGATGCTCGGGAGGTTCCCTGAAGAAGAGGGACCTCTCTGCAGAACACAACTTAAGAAAAATTTGGCCCGGCGGTGGTGGCACACACCTTTAATCCTAGCACTTGGAAGGCAGAGGCAGGTGGATTTCTGAGTTCAAGGCCAGCCTGGTCTACAGAGTGAGTTCC
>NW_022196915.1:6568674-6569723 GCF_008632895.1 Mastomys coucha | reverse complement strand
AAAAAAAAAAAAAAAAAAACAAAACTGATTTCCTAAGGTGTGCAATTGGTAACATTTATCAGAATATAAAGCATTGTATGCAATATAAAGGTTGTTGTGGATGCTTCTAAATATTATTAACTTGTTTTGCTCACTCTTTGGAAAAATAACTGAACAAAGATTTAGTGAATTTGGTGGCTTTAGAAATTTGACAGGTTAAGCTGGGTGTAGTGGTCTACACCTTTAATCCCAGCACTTAGAAGGCAGAAGCAGATGGATCTCTGTGAGTTCAAGGCCAGCTTGGTCTACATAGTGAGTTCCTGTCCAAAAAAGGAAGGAAAGAAGGTAGGAAGGAAAGAAAGAATTCAACAGCTTCAATGTACAAAGTGTATCTCTAACGGTTATCTTAATATGAGTTGTCTTTAATGATGCTGATATTGCCATCCCCATGAGACTGAACCTCTACATACCTTGAAGATACCTTGATTTTGTGAACCTGATACACTGAATCTATTCAACTTATTCACTGATGCAATCAAGGCAACCAATAAATAAATGGACAGGGCTGTGTTGAAATTGAACTTTACTTAGAGATCTTGAGATTGGAATCGCATATACATTTCAAGCGTTACCTGTTTCTTATCTTCTGAGATACTCGGATGCTAACCACTTAGTTTCTGCAAGTCTTTCTTTACATTTCACCTTCTCTGTGTAGCCCTACCCACACAGACCGTACTGCTCAAAGCAGCAAATGACACCAAATCCTCCCCCATTCACCCATTTTTACCTTCCTTCTCATTATCATCTTGTGACTTCCCATAGCACTTAGGACCTTCCAAACAAAATAAGTAATTTACATATGTATGTTTGTACTGTTGGTCTTCCCTTGTTAGACAGAAAGCTTCTCAGCTGGAGAGTTTGTTGTTCAGTTTGTTGTTCGTGACTTCACAGGGACCTCCAAAGGGCCCAGAAGACTTCCTGGCTCACAGCTGGAAAGACTTGGTTGAATGATTCAGTGGACGGGTGAGTGGCTTGCAAAACTCTCAATTGACCACTGGTTGAGGGGGGGG
>NW_022196915.1:6553301-6568660 GCF_008632895.1 Mastomys coucha | reverse complement strand
GGGGGGGGGGGGGTCAGGTCATTTGATACTAAAATGTTTCTCCATTTTATGGGCTTGGTCTTTAGAAATGAAGTTGTAGGGCTGGTGAGATGACTCAGCAGTTAAGAGCACCAACTGATCTTCTGGCAGTCATGAGTTCAAATCCCAGCAACTACATGGTGGTTTACAACCATCCCTAATGAGAAACAAATAAAGAACCTATGGGCTGGGGGGAAGCGGGGGAAGGAAATGAGGTTGTATACTTTGTATTTCAAAGGCCCCGTGGTGGTTTGAATGAGATGGTCCCCTACCCCCACCCCATAATCTCATATATCCACATGTTTAAGTCCCCAGATAATTAGATGTTTGGAAAGATTGGGGTGTGCCTTCTTCTTTAAAAGAGCTGTGTTGCTGGGGGTGGGCTTTGAGTTTTCAAAAACCCAAGCCAGGCCCAGTGTCTCTTTGCCTGATTCCTCTGAAACTGTAAACAAGCCCACATTAATCACTTTCTTTTGTAAGAGTTGTCTTGGTCATGCAATAGAACAGTGACTAAGAAAGGGCTCCTTCAAATTTAGAAGAAATAAAAAGACAAATAGTATTGTAAATATAAAATGTTACATATCTGTAATGATATGGGTCTCTTCTATGACTAGCTTTATCCCCTGCTCAATTCCCTTCAGCACTCTCTATGAATCTTCCTCTGGTCTCCTCTCCTCTGCAGTGGCCAGACCTGATGATCAGCTACAGTCTCAGTTAGCTCCCAGTGTGGGAACTTGAAACAGAAATAGACTGGAAGCAAACATCTTAGAGCTTTGTCCTGAAGTGTCAGTTTCAGGAAACTAATGGTACAAATGTGTCCTTTTAAGAAATCTACTGTAGGGCTGAAGAGATGGCTAAGCAGTTGAGAACCCTTGCTGTTCTTGCTGAGGACGTGAGTTCAGTTCCCAGCACCTACACAGTAGCTCACAACTACCTGTAACTTCCACTCCAAAGGAATGCACGCCCTTTTCTGGTCTTTGCAGACTCTTGTATGCATGTGATGTACTCAAACTCACACAAGGCTCACACATACACATGAAAAGAGAATCTTCTTCTTCTTCTTCTTCTTCTTCTTCTTCTTCTTCTTCTTCTTCTTCTTCTTCTTCTTCTTCTTCTTCTTCTCTTCCTCCTCCTCCTCCTCCTCCTCCTCCTCCTTCTCCTCCTCCTCCTTTTTTTAAAGAAGTGTACTATCTATTACTATGTGAAAATGTTTATTTTTTTTCTTCAAGGAGTTTCTTTTTCTTTTTTGGCTAAAATTGCATGAGTTATTCAATTAAGATGAACCATAGTATGTGTTGTTTGCAAAAGCCCTTTTCCTGTCTGTCTTCCTTTCTTTCTCTCTCTCTCTTTCCCTCTCTCTCTTTCTTTCTTTCATTTATATCAGTACACTGTAGCTATCTTCAGACACACCAGAAAAGGGCATCGGATCCCATTACAGATGGTTGTGAGCCACCATGTGGTTCCTGGGAATTGAACTCAGGACCTCTGGAAGAGCAATCAGTGCTCTTAACTGCTGAGCCATCTCTCCAGTACTTAGCCTTGCTTTTCTTAATTCACTTAGTATGCAACTTACTTGGGAAAATATGAATTGTCTCCAAGAGCCTGGTTAAAATTGCACTCAGGCCTTGTGGCACATTCAAAGCTTCTCATTATGCACGTGTCATTTTCTGGCTCCAGACTAGAAGCATCTAATCTAAGCATCTGTGTTGATTATTACATTTAAACTTCCTGAAATTAGACACTACAGCTTCTTCATTTGTATGTTCCACAGATGCAAACAGTGTTTAGTTACCAGCTCCTGAACTGAAATGAAATATATAGTTGGCTTAGATCCAAGAACTTCAATGGCGCCCCTCAGCTTGCCATGAAAGGCCTTTCTTGATCAAGCGCCTGCCTTTGTCCACAGTCTTGCCAGCTGTCACCACCTCCCTCCAGCTTCCGCAAGTGTTTCCCTCTCGGCCCTATTGTTGTTCATTTCTTGCCTTTGTCCATCTGCTTCCAGCAAAACAAGTTATCATTTTGACTGTGAGCGAACTCCTCACTATCTTCAAGCCACGGCTTCTCTTTTTTGTCCCTCCCACCCTCCCTTTTTGGCCTTTTAAATGGAATCAAAGTAGACAGCCAGTCTGTCTTGCCCGTCACTGCTCTCCGGTATCTGGAAAACAATTTGCAATGGGAATGGGAAGGATCTTAAATTCAGTAAGAACACTTGATTGTCACAGGGCACAGAAGCCAACTCCTGAGGCAGGCAAGCATAGGAGAGAGGTTAGCTTGGAAACCCAATTTGTTTCTGAGTTATTCACATATCTCCTCTTACAAAAATGCTCTTGGCAACCTTGTTCCTTCACCTGTAAGTAACACACACACACACACACACACACACACACACACCCCTATTCTCCAAACAATTTACCTGGTACCTTGGAACTCCCTTAACCTCCCCAGGTTATACGTACTTCCACCTCTAAATAATAATGCTTCTTCATCCCTAGTACCAATCAAACTTAAACAGTTTTTATTCAAGTATATTCCCAATGTAATGGGGTGTAAATATTAGAAGGATCAAGATGGCCTGAATTGGCTTGGGGTACAGGCACAATTAAGGGGAAACTATGTCCTCTAATAAGCTTTTAAGAAGAATCTCCTATTTACTATCATATGCCTGTGCATGTGATTAAAGCCAGATGCATTATGGGAAGGTACATGAGCAGTATTGAAATGATCCTATAACCTGATCTATCAATTAAAATAAAGGGTCATCCCCATTAACAACCAGCCCCTCCTTCCTTTTGACTGGTGAAAAGAGACCCAGGATGTAGCCTGAGGTCCTTGGTACTCTTGCTCGTGTTGCCTGCTGTCATTCCGTAACTTTGCACTACAGCGTCACTTCAAATAAAACTATTTTGCTTTTGCAAATTTGGATAAGAGGCCCAAAACCTGGAAACACTCAAGTCAGATCACAAGCACCGACAGCTTTGCTAAAAGATAAGAAGAAAGTTTTAAATGGGTACTTTAGATAATCAGTCGCTTTACAGAGTGGGGAAAATAGATCAGGAAAGGCAAGAAAGGATGCGAGAGAAGAGATGGCAGGACTTAGTGGCCCACTGAAGATAGTGCCTGAGAGTTTGGGGGAGAAAGAAAGGCAGGTTCCCAGTTTCTGACTTCACTGTTTGGCGACAAACTAAAATATGGCATAAGGGTTGTATATAATCTCTGCATCACTCCAACTAGTCCGAAAGAATATCCTGCAGGGACCTTTCTTTTCGATCTTTGTTTTACCAGCGTTCACAGACGAGTAATTAACACGCTCAAAATATTAAACAGCAACTCTGAGCCAATAAGATCTATAGCCGGTTGAAGAAAGCGTACAGACATCTTTTTTTTTTAATTTGGTTTTGGGTTTTGTTTTTGCCTACTGTTGCAAGAAAAGGAGTTAGATCCTCGAGTCGCTGCTTCAGACTGGCTTTCGGTCCATTGTACAACTAGGAAGCTGACAATAAAGTTTATTTGAGCGTCGACGTGCCCCGACGTGGCCCCGCCTTCTAAGCAGCAGCGGTGATTGGCGAGCACTTGCCGACTGCAGGCGTTCCTAAGCTGCGATTGGCTCCGTCCGCCGTCCGTCGGAGCGTCGGTCGCCGCCCCGCCCCCTCGCCGCGTCGCCGGTGCCTGCGCCGCCCGCCTCACCTCGCTTCTCCTGTCCCGGCCGAGGCCCGGGCGGCCAGCGCGAGCAGCGGGGACCATGTTCCGACGCAAGCTCACGGCCCTGGACTACCACAACCCCTCAGGCTTCAACTGCAAAGGTGGGTGGCAGCCGCGGGGTTCGGCGACGGCGCCTCCCCAGCCGGCCGGGACCCAGACCCAGACCCGGCAGCCGCTGCCCTGCGGCGCTCGGCACGCTTCCCGGCCCCGGGGCGGCTCGGCGGGCACCTGCGGGGCACGCAGAAAGTTAGTGGCCCGCTGCCAGGGAAGTGGAGCCGTTCAGAAAAAAGATATTAAAGTCCTGCCGGCCAGTGGGAAACTGGGAGTGAGGCTGGGACCAGGGCCTCATTCCGCTGTACTGGACGCACGGGTAGAAGCGGTGTGGCAGCGTTTGGTCTCTAGAAGCTTATCAGGGTCTGTCCTGGTTTTGTACTTGGCTTTTGACTGGCAGTAGAGCCGAAATTGGGGTTTGAGACCTCAGTTTTCTGACGAGTAAAATGAGGATCTTTTCTGAGGGTTTTTTTCGGGGGACGAGGGGGAAACCAAGGAAGCAAATGCATCCTGGTAACTGGTATACTGTCTCCTAGCTTTCAGTTTTTAATATTTGTATTCAGGGTATTATAATAGTTTATTTCTTGTTTATTTTATTCTATTGGCTTGCTTCAAAGTTTTTACCTGCCCAGACCCCCTTAAACTCTAAAGGAACCAGAGTACTAATAAAACATAGGAAACACTGTTCCATGCATGTTTAATTCATTTAATACCCCAAACAACCCCACGAAGTAAGTCCCGTTTTCTTCATCTTGTATCTGAAGACTCTGGAGCTTAGAAAGTGTATCCAGTTTTCTGAGGCTCGTCCAGAATTTGAGTATATTGCAGTGAGGTATGTATGGCGCTGCAGTCTGAACTTTGAGCTCTTGCTTACTTCTCTTGGGTTCAGTTAACATAGCGTTTGCAGGTTAGAAAGCCACCAAGGATCACCGGGGCTTCTAGTGACTTGATATATGACGTTTTGTTGCAGATGAAACAGAATTTAGAAACTTTATCGTTTGGCTTGAAGACCAGAAAATCAGACACTACAAGATTGAAGACAGAGGTAACTTGAGAAACATCCACAGCAGTGACTGGCCCAAGTTCTTTGAAAAGGTAATCGGGAAGTAAAAGGAAGCACTGAGAACTCTCAAAGGTTGTATGAGGTTGAGTTGAAAATTCCAGTATTCTTTTTAAGATATAATAGTGATCAGTATAAGTAAAGCTAGTTTCATGGATTCAAAATTTGCTGTTTTGTATTTTAAAGCAAATTATATTATCTCCTACCAAGCTTTCGGTATTTAGATTATACATCATTTTCTAAATGTCATGGCATTCCTTAATAGGATTGTTTACATAATTTGTATGTATTTGTGTGTATGTATTTGTCCGTGTGTTGAGTATCTGCAGAGGCCAGAGGAGCACAGCACATCTCTTGGAGCTTTAGTTACGTTAGGTAAAAAAAAATGCAGCAATACGAGCCATGGGGGCCATTCTCATTCAAACTAACACAACACTCATTAAAAGACATAATTGGCATGCCTGAAAACTTGAAACTGTCATGTTTATTCTTATAGGTAAGGTACAGATGTCCCTGTATTTGATAGAAATGTTTCTAAAAAGCTCTCTGTGGATGTTTTTGTGACTAGAATTGTTTCACATTGATTTATTTTAATTTTAGTAATCGTTTTCTGGAAGAATTGTTTCCAAACTTAATAAAAAAAAGACACTATTTCATTACAGTGTTGTCAGCGAATGGGAGTGACAGTGGCAGCTATCTCTTTGTGTTCCTGTTCACGAGCCATATACCAGATATGCCTGTTCCCATAATTGCTTACTCATACAAAGGCCTATATGCTTCTTGCCACTCCAACTACTTCTAGTGGTTTATCTTTATTTACCCTTAAGCTTTTTTCAGTTTTCAGTGGGCTTTGACTAGATCTTTGAAAGATCTTAAAATATAGTGCTAGTGTTTTCTGTTGGTTCACTGACCTCTGCAGCCGTTCTTCCACGTAAAAGGTACAAATGAAAAAGTATGCAGAGATTAGAGACAATTGCTTATTTAAAAGACCCAGACAGTAGAATTAACATAAATTGTAAGTCACCCAAATACTGTCAGAAATGTTGTGTAAGGAAACATGTATTTGGTAATTAACATAGATTTTAAGTTGTTAATTGTTACCTTTAAAATGCTTTCAGTACTCACAGGTGTTTTTTTGATTGTGGCCAAATCTTACGAGACTTGTTTGTTTTATTAAAGGAATAGAATTTTTGGTTAGAAAATTAATTTTGACTAAAACACAATAATTTATAAATTATCCCTGAAGTTTTCATTGAAAGATTTGCTGCTAGGGTCAACTTTTGGGTCCTGAGACTGGAGGATCAGTTCGTTTGCCTAAAGAACTTGGCTATAGCCAACACACATGTTCCATAGCTTACTCTGTTAAGCATTTGTATATGACATTTGCATATGATTGATAAAGTTCCAATGATTGATTGACTTGTTCTTTAAAAGTTGCACTTTTTATCTAACTGCCCTGTGCATTGGGACCTGGAATCAAAGCTCAGGTTCTGGTCCCAGATCTAAGTGGTATAGCCAAGTGTTGAGATTCAGATTTTTCTAGGCTGCAGTTTCCTTGTCTAAATGAAATTATTCTTGTATCTCATTGTCCTACCTGGGATCTCTAAGAACAAACAGTTTTAAAAGGAGTATTTCATTGTTTTCCTTACAATGGTACTTTTAAGCATTTTCTTCTGAGCTGTATAATTACATCAAAGTTTTTTGGCTTGGTTTTGGTTTTGGTTTTTTAAGACAGGGTTTCTCTGTGTAGCCCTGGCTGTCCTGGAACTCACTCTGTAGACCAGGCTGGCCTCGAACTCAGGAATCCGCCTGTTTCTGCCTCCTGAGTACTGGGATTAAAGGTGTGTGCCACCACCACCCGGCAAAGATATATTTATTTATAAGTGCTCTATCTATATGTATACCTGCACACCAGAAGAGGAGGGCATCAGATCCCAGTATAGAGGGTCGTGAACCACCTGTGGTTGCTGGGAATTGAACTCGGGACCTCTGGAAGAACAGACCGTACTCTTAATCGCTGAGCTATCTCTCTAGCACCCCTACATCAAAATTTAATAATGATAGATGTGGTGATGCACATTGAAATCCAAGCACCAAGAGGGTGGAGGTGAGAGAGTCAGGAGTTCCCTGGATATCTGGGATTCAAGACCAGCCTGGAAGAAATTCTTAAAAGCTCCAAACTGAGGCCTCTATTGGTCTGCTGTTCTGTGTTCTGTAGCTGTACGATAATGAAATAGTTTTTCCCCCTCCTTCCCTTCACAGTATCTCAGAGATGTTAACTGTCCTTTCAAGATTCAGGATCGGCAAGAAGCAATTGACTGGCTTCTTGGTTTAGCTGTTCGACTCGAATATGGAGATAACGGTATGTTTTGTGCAGAATGTAGGGTGGGTGTTGGCTTATGGGGCTTCTTAAAAGATTTTTATTTTTAATTGTATATGTATTATATGCATTCCTACTGTATTCAGAGGCCAGAAAAGGATATCAGATCTACTGGAGTTGAGTTAAAACTGTGAACTATCATGGGGGTACTGGGAATCTAATCCAGGTCCTTTGCCAGGGCTTTAGCTACTGAGACACCTCTCCATCTCATGTTTAGTTCAATGTGGGTGGTTTTTTAAGATGAGAAAGAAGGTTGTGGGAAGATATTTTTTTTTCTTGTATTTTATTTTTGGTTTATTTGATTACAAAAAGTGGACTGTGCTTTATTTTGTCTTTGATGCTTACATTTTTCTTTTAGAATTTGGAATTTTTTTTTCTGAAAAAGGTTAATAGAATACCTCAACAAAGGAACATTACTTGGTTAATTTGCCAGCTTCCACAGTCTGCAACTAAGCCATTGACATTGCTGCCCTCCTCAGAGCCCATGGGGTTTGGAGTGTTGGTTGCAGCAGCTATTTCACAGGAGATAGAAACATACTGGTGTGTCTAATGCCAGTGCACATTAAGACAGCATAGGTCAACATGTATGTATGATGTTCAGTCTTCCTTAGCTATTGACATTCTTCTATTATCTGAAGCTTTTGAGTTTGATGCCAATGGAAAGGTAATGAATACATTACACTGCTTCCTTTCATTAGATACCTCGGCTTCAGGCTGAGCATCTTGCTTCACTTCCATCCTTGGGTATATGTTTTTCCTTCATGGTGCTTGTCAATTTCAGACCCTAGATGTGCTCTTGAAACCTGTCTGATATGTGTAGCTTCTCTCTGCCCCCCCCATCCCGTTACCATTAGTCTTTGATCATGTCTGTTGTGTCACCTCTGTTTCTGCTGCTGCTGCCCTGCTTCAGCTCTTGTCACCTTCTTCTAGTATAGGGCAGTACCGCCTCCTGTTCTCAGCTGCATGTCCTCTGTCTAACTTTCTGAAGTGTGTTTTAGAATGAAGTTTCTTTCTAAAGACCAGCTCTAGTTGCATTATGTAATCTAAAGCAGTGTCACTTTCCCATTTTCATAAAAACACCTTTCAGTTTTATTTGAAAGAACAAAGCAAACAGCCCTATGGTTTCGTTCCATGATGGAATATGTGGGACTGTAGGCCTTGTGACCCTCAGCCTTGCTGATTGGGGCCTTGAGGGGGCTTGTTCTGTTTCCTGCTTTGGGTTGGTAGCAACTGTGTGGAAGGTTATTTGCAACAGAGTACTCTGGGATCCTGGACCTTATCAAGGCTGATCTTCAGCTGCTCCCAGGTGTATTCGTAGCCATCCTCCATGTCTTTTCTCATCACATTTGCTCCATTTTATATTTGCCTTCAGGGTAGTTTGCGCTGTATCCCAGCACAATGCATTCACATTAGCATATGCATTCATTTCTCAAATGGTGTGGTTTCAATAAAAACTTGTGTATTAAATGGGGGTATTTTTACATTGGGAAAAGGAAAGTTGAAAGATAGTGTAAAAGGATTATTACAAATCTCAGCTAGACAGCGTGTGCTTTAATCTTCAGTTTCAGCACTGCAGGGACAGAGGCACTGAGCTGATGGAGGCAGCAGTGCTGGCCTTAGCCTGCAGGAGGCGCTGCTGTCCTTGTTAAATTTGTTGAAATCATTGAGAATGTTTGTGTGCCCTTCCATTACTTAAGATAACTTTTATTCGTGTGCCAATTAATGTTATTAAAATTCGATTTAAACTTCACTACTTTTTAAAAGTTTAGGTTGATAGAAAAATTATAACAGTACAAAGAGTTTTCTTATATCAAGATCTGAGAAGCCATTTTTGGCATTAAGTTTATTCATTCTTCTTTTAAAATATTTTTCGAGTGAAAACAACATACCTTCAGAGTTTTTTAATTTCCATGACATTTTAAATCTGTATGGTACATTTTAAGATATTTTGATTTTTGTGTTGAAAGCAGTATTTTACATACTGAAAAGATTTGGGAGAAAATTTTTTTAGTGTCTACCCAGTACTTTTTTTTAACTTCTCTCTTTTATTTTTGGTTTTTCGAGACAGGGTTTCTCTGTGTAGCTCTGGCTGTCCTGGAACTCACTCTGTAGACCAGGCCTTGAACTCAGAAATCCACCTGCCTCTGCCTGCCAAGTGCTGGGATTAAAGGCATGCGCCACCACTGCCCAGCTCTGTTTTTTTATTTTTAAAACTTGAGACAAGTTTTTGACAAGTTGCCCATTGTTGCTGATTTGATTTATAGCTCAGGCAGACGTGTGACTCGTGATCCTCCTGCTTGGCTTCTGTAACTGGGACTAGGGATGCATTGTGACCATGCCCTGCTTCCGTTTAATTCCTAAGTAACTCATACTTGTGTCCTGTCATCTGCCACGTGCTCCCCCCTTTGCACTTGATCTTCAGTCCCAAATTTAAGAGGGGGTCTAAAAGAATATATTTCCTAATCCTTAGATGTTGAATTATTTTTAGGGAAGTTTATGCCTGTAATCCAAGCAGTTGGGAGGTAGAGGAGGATGAGGATCAAAGGTCAGGGCCAGCCTGTGGTACATCAAACCTTATCTCAAAAACATTACTGAAAACCTTGTGTCAAGTGTTCCAGTAAGGATTTTTCAGCTTAATCAAAAAGTTATATTATCTTTTTTTTGAAGTTTTTGTGTAGTGAAGTATAATTTTGAGTAGATGTTATAATTTGGCTAAACTATACCCAGTAAATAAGCAATATTAATCTTAAGTTGTAGTTATTTTATCTTGTTGCTTGTTTTTTATAGCTGAAAAGTACAAGGACTTAGTACCTGATAACAAGAAAAATACTGACAACGCAGCTAAAAATGCAGAGCCATTGATCAACTTGGACGGTGAGTGTGTGATGCACACAGGCCACAGCCCTGGTTTTGTAACTGCTTCCCACTTGTAGAAGGTAGGCTGGATGGCTGTGCATGCCCAACATGAGTGCACAGCAGCTTCTCTCCTGTTTGAGACTGTCTTTCCCTTTCTCCTCTATCCCCTCAAAATGGAATATTTGGATGTTAAAAGCACTGATGGTTTTTGCTTCAAGTAGTTTGGATTTTGATTTCTTGGTCATTGTGACACTCATTGGTCCCCTTCCTGGCAATATAATTTATTTTCTTTAATCTAGTGACAAATGGTAAAATGTTTCATTATTACAAGTCCTACATGCGCTTTTAGCAATTTCCTTTTAAAGCCTGAAGATTATGGAAATTACCTAGAGTATAGTGTGTTAAATAAGCTTTCACTGAGTGATTCATTGTGACCTGCAGTAAGCTATTCGTAAGAGGGAATAAGCTTGCATACTCCAGAGCCTCTGCGCACAGGAAAGCACTGGGAACGCTGTCCATTGAATGCGTCTATATTAACGTTAATAGCTTTGGGAAGAAACATTGAAAAGTGTCTGTGAGTGGGCCTTGCAGACTGCTCCAGGGCAAGCTTACGGTGAGTCAAGTTATTTATGAAGTTCCTAGATGTGGCTGGTGCAATTAGAAAGGAAGCTTTCTCCTAACTGTAGACATGCTGTACTTGCTAATTTATGTCTTTCCTTGAATGCAGGAGACCAAAGATGAGTCAGTCCTAGAAAGTTGCTACTTCTGTAAGCTCGTATGTTCAGACAAGCAATTATGTTCGTAGAGCTGGTTTTTGCTTACTCGCTTTTAATCTTTTGTAGTAAATAATCCTGATTTTAAGGCGGGTGTCATGGCTCTGGCTAACCTCCTTCAGATTCAGCGTCACGATGACTACTTGGTAATGCTTAAGGTAAGTTGCTCCCCATTTTATTCTTCACAGAGACTGCACATGTAGAAAAATCTTCACTTTTCTACATGCTACCTGTTTCTATTTAAGTTTATAATGGGCTGATGAATACAAATTCAGAAGAATGTGGGACCTGGAGCACACACATCATTATTTTATGTTTCACGTTATTCAGCAGTAAGCTGGTATCTGAGCATTAACTGTACACCAATGTGTTTTGTCTTTATAGAGATAAAATTTCACTCAATTATATTAACAATCATGCTGAAAAATACTAAAACAACCCAACAAACCTGGGGTCTGGGGAGCTGGCTCTGCTGGTAAAGGGTTAAGACTAAGGACTTGGGTTTGGAACTCAAAACCCACGTAGAAAAACAAACACAGTGACAATTCTGACCCCAGTGCTGGGAGGGCAGACACCTGGATCCCTGAGAATGCTGGCCAGCCAGGCTAGCCAAGTCAGTGTGAGCCACATTATACTTATCATTGCCCTCGTTTTATTTTTGACAAATACCTAATTTAGCAGAGAAGGGCTAATTTGAGAAAAGGTAGAGAGCAACTGGGTAGACGCCAGTGCCAACCTTTAATCTCTACCCCTTGCATTCGTACCCATATGCACAGGTTTGCATGAACATGTACATACCTCACACCCAAAGAAAAGGTTTTATTAGGAAACAGATCTAGAAGATAATGAACAGCCAACACACAGAGAGTGATAGCGCCAACTCTGCTCAGTCTGTTTCAAATTCAGTCTGTGTTAAAGAAGGGGGAAATGCCAAATCATTAGTGGTGAATTTAGCCACACAACAAAGCCTCTTTAGCAAACTAATGCTCTCGTCTTCAGCATTTTCCTTTCTAGATAAGCCATGCACTTCATACCTCTATATCAAGGAACACAGCTCTCTGAAAGAACTTTAATTTTGAGAAAGGAAAATATGTCATCAACTTTGTGCTGTGAATGTACAGTGGGGTGGAGCAGGAGGATGCAGACAGTAGCCTTGGAGACCGTTAGATAATATGGCTGTTGTAGATCTCAAGAGTGAAACTTACTCTAAAACTGCTTCATAATAAATTGAATAAACTCCTCTCTACCCAGAAGGGGTTATAATTTACTCTTCTTATTAGAATTGTATGGGTCATGTGGACAGTTTTAACAACAGAAGTAGTGTTCTTAGCTTAATAGAATATTCATATTGAATCCAGATGGATTTTTCTCACGCTGCTTGGATGCCAAAGTCATCAAGTTGTTGTTAGTGAAATTCAGCTGTTTCAAAGTTTTAGTTTTTGCTCAATCTAGTATGCAAATATTTCCTAGGGTCAGTCCAACATCAGTTTCAATCATAAACTAAGAGGAAAACAGATAATGCAGTATATTTGGGGTTACTTTTACCAAACTTTGAAGCCCAGGAGTACTTACACATACAATAGCTATATCAAAAAGCTTTGTAAAGTCCTAGGTCTAGATACATAATTATCCTGTTAAGCATTCAGGTAATCATGGTACTATACAGAGGATATCTTAGGTTTGCCAGGCACAAAAGTTAGCAATATGAAGGGCTGGTGTAGCTCAGTGGTAGAGTGCTTGCTTTGTGTGCGTTAGAACTTGCGTCTAATACTAGGGGCAGGGATGGACATTTGTGTATTAGTGATTTGGCAAAATAGTAAGCTTGGTCTTTATTGGGTTTCCTAGGCAATTCGCATTTTGGTTCAGGAACGTCTAACACAGGATGCAGTTGCTAAAGCAAATCAAACAAAAGAGGTACGTATGTTTCTAAGATTCTAAGCCAGTTAATGGAAATTCCTTTTGGTGTTGCATGCATTTAAACTTGTTATTTACACACTCTGGGCTGGGTATGGTGGCACACAACTTTAATCCCAGTACTCTGGAGTCAAAGGCAGGCAGGATCTCTTGAGTTTAAGGCTAGCCTGGTGTACATTGTGTGTCTAGGACAACCAGGACTATAGAGAACCCTGCCCCCGTCCCCCAACACACACACACACACACATACACACACACACTGCCCATTCTGTTGGAACAGAAGGAGAAAGGATAGCTGACTAATATGTTAATTGAATTTGATTCTTAACTCAAGTGTATTCAATAACTGAGGTTCAGACAACTGGGTGAACAGTGAATTTCATGTCTGACCACATTTCACACTAGAGAATCTACTAGTCCATTCAGTCTGTAAACTTGAAACAAGTGTCATGGGATTTAGCCTTATGAAATGTGCTGGATTGTTGGATACATGGAAGAAAAAGGCAGGACACAATTACTACTTTCATGTTAAATCTAGATCTCGTACTTAACACTTGCAATTCTTTGTAATTTATCTCCTTTTGCTCAGTATTTCATGGCCATATCCCCTTGAAGAATACTACTGGAATATTTTTAACCATGCCAATACAAATATCCCAGAAACTGCCACGTGTGGAGATACAAGCATTTAATCCTAGTACTAGGAGGCAGGAGGTCTCTGATTTCAAAGCCAGCCTGGACTATGAGGGTAAAAAAAAAAAAAAAGGAAGGAAGGAAAAACTAAATCTCTCTAAAGCCACAATGCTAAGAATGAACAGCTGCAGTTATCAATAATGGTCTCTTCTTACTACACAGATGTTGAAGTGACTTGCTTTGGGCATAGCCAGCTTCTGAAGAATCTGGCCCCTCCTTTTCCTCCCTCTCCCTCAAGCTCTCCAATGCCCTTTGTCCTCTGACCCCTTTAGTTAAGTCCAGTAGTAATGAAGGGCTGCTGATGCAGTGTAGGCACCTCTGAAACACACTCTGCTTTCTACTAAGGGTTCTTACTAGCTTAATTATGTATGAATTGGCCACTGGAAATTAAATCAAAGATCGGCTTATTTCACCCACACTACAAAACAAGCAGCAAATTGTTCTGGCATAATAGTCATTCATTCACCAAAATGATGTCTTTGGTTTGGAAGCAATGCTGAACAGTGCTGAGCCAGAGCTCCCTGCTTCTGTTTGCAAAGTAGAATCTAGCTTTTCATTGCTGCAGTTTATAACTTCAGATTACTATTCTTTGTGGCCATTCCTGACTGAGAGAGATGGTGGATTTCAGGGATAGCTGTTCCTTGATGGTCGGTTGGCAGACAAAAAGAACACCACTCTGTGGTGCCAGGTGACATATAAAGCCACTCAACTACAAGTCTACTGCTCACTTTGTTCTCTGAATTTCAGTTCATCTGTCTAAGTTATTAGCCCTGTGAGAGAGAGCCTAGGTGGAGCATGTTAGTAGTTTAGGCAAGAATTTAGCAGTGGCTAATTACTGCTAATTTCAGCAGAAAGCTCAGACTTCCTGGCCTTCTTTTTGTATTAGGTAGTTATTGTGAAGAGTGTAGTTTGGTATCATTGTCCCTGACTAAAAGTAACTTCTATAATAAAACATTAACATACATATAATCTGGTAAACAAGCTGGCTGAAAAATTCTATTTTTTAGATACATTTGCATACTTTGTAGTTTCATTTGTAATCTAATTTGCACAGCACTTGCTTAGCCACCAGCCCTTCTTCCTTAGCCACATTAAGTGCTTTTGCATGGGCCTGGTTTAAAAGGTTGGATGGGCTTTGTTTTGAAGAGAACTCTTTCCTGGATGTCTGGAAAGCTAGCTTCTCACAATAGTCCTTAAACCAAATAGCTAGCTGGTCTTTAGTTTCAAATGAAAAAAGTAACCCTTGTTTTGTTTTGAAGGGCTTACCTGTTGCTTTAGACAAACATATTCTTGGCTTCGACACAGGTGGTAAGTTATTTTGTTGAAGTCAAGTTGTTCTGAGATGTGTGGGTGGCTGGAAGCCCAGGAACCATACATACAGATGCAATGCTCTTGTCTTGTGACAGATGCAGTTCTTAATGAAGCTGCTCAGATCCTGCGGTTGCTGCACATAGAAGAGCTCAGAGAGCTACAGACGAAAATTAATGAAGCCATAGTAGCTGTCCAGGCCATCATTGCTGATCCAAAGACAGACCACAGACTGGGGAAAGTTGGAAGATGAGCATATGATGATGTCGGCTTCTCACCTGCTCAGTGATGGGGACCGTTACACCGGCATGTGCTTGGAAATCAGATGTCACACTTTCAAGGGATAGAGATTGACCATGTCCTAGAGATTTACCACCACTGCTTTTTTTCTTTAATAAAGTTGGGGAAGTAAAGGCTTTTTTTCTTGTGCTTTGTTTTGAACTAGTGTGTTCTGTTTCTACAATTTGGCACCCTTTATGGTTAGATTCATTCCAACCCTTAACTATCCTGGAGACAATATAGATATTTAGACCACAAGAAAGCTTTTAAAATATTTTATTGGAGTTATATAGAAAATTTAAGAACTGCTGCACCTTTGGTGTTTTAC
>NW_022196915.1:6550272-6553290 GCF_008632895.1 Mastomys coucha | reverse complement strand
AGCTTTTAAAATATTTTATTGGAGTTATATAGAAAATTTAAGAACTGCTGCACCTTTGGTGTTTTACACGGAATACTTTTGAGGGGTGCTTCTGTAGAGGCACTTGGGGAATCTTTCTAGCACCTTTAGTATAAATAAAGTCTGAGGACTTCACCGGGCAGTATAAATAGGCTGGGTCCACACCATGGTCTGTCTGTGACAGGTCTCAGTGGGCTTTAGGAAAAGTTTTCATAGCCATTTGTCTGCTTCACTTCTCTTGGGCCAAGTAGAATCCATGGCAAACAAAAAACAGGTTTAGTGTCTTTGCTCTAGTTGGTTCTTTGTTGAATGAATTTGGCCTTTTAAATAACTGTTTACAAAAGTTGATTTAATAAGCAATGATTAAAATTCTATTTTAAACTTGTGATAACCTTTGTTTTTAAAAATACAGTAGTAAAGATTGAGGTATACATTTCACAAAATATACTTGAGTCTCACTGCACTGAAAAATGCTGATTTTGTGTGCCAAGAGCTTATTATAATGGCCAATTCCTTTTTCACTGTCTTTGCCTTCGTAGCAAATGTTCTTAGGTCAAGATTCTTGTAAACTTGAAATCCTCCTGTACACTTAGTGTTCATTTTCTTCCTGTGAGGAGAGTGGACAGCAGTATTTCATTAGTTAAGGAAGGCACTTAGCACAGCCCTTTCCTACCTGCTGGTCCAAGGAAGCATGGTGATGCACTTTGCTGGACTCACCTGTTGGACAGTAGGGGTAGACTGCAGTGATCCCATAGAGGTGAGACCGGTGCTCAGGGAGATATTCATCAGTAAACTGGCCACTGTCTTTATTCACTGATATAACACCATCCCTAGTAAAAGAAGGAAGAGGGATTCAGGGGTGGTCAGTCATAAGGTAAAGTTTCAGTAGGTAACAAGCAGTTTTGCACAATACATTAAAAGACAATTCAGCTAATGAGTTTTGCCACAGTTTGTCTGTACCAGTGATTCTGGATGTAGCCCCCCCACCAAGATCACCTAGGGAACAAACCCTAGGACAGCCCTTCTATAAGTCAAAACCCTGGGACAGCACACAGTGTATTTAATGTTCTGGGGCCATAGACTAGTAGTTAAATCAGTTCCCCATTCTGGCTAGGCCCATAAGGTCTATTCAAATATTACCCTTAGGCCTTGTGAAAATTGTAGGAGCGGGGGAAAGGATTCAGACATGAGGTGTTCTTGGCGGGGAGCATTTCTCAGTCTTTAAGGAAGGCAGCTTACTATTATTATTGTTGATATTACTATTACTTTGTTTCTCAAGACAGGACTCCTCTGTTGTAGTCCTGGCTGTGTAGACCAGGTACACTTCAAACACAAAAGATCCCCCTGCCTCTGCCTCTCTATTCTTGGATTAAAGGCCTGTACCACCATGTCCTGCTTAATGGTATTATTTTTAAAAAGGAAATAACTTAAGATTTTGTACTGCTTAAAACTACTCATTCTTTAAGAACATATTTAAATAAATGCTTCTTATTAAGTAGTTTATTAACAAATTTCTTCAATTTAAATGCTGCCTGCAAGCCACGCCATTAAACTTGTGGGTAAAATGTAGGGATGATTTCAAGTCATGACCATACAAGACCAGTGTCTAATGAAGGACAAAGTCCAGCAAGGCTCCCAACCAAAGCTGCTGGCTGTCAAACACAGCGTGGTCTCCAGAACCCACTGCCCTTCCAGGCTGCTGCAGAGTGCTCACCTCCGCCAGTCCGTGTGGTAGAAGTGATCTGCGTAGCTGACGATGCTGAAGGGGTAATTGAGGTGGTTTTGGATGACGCGTCGTCCAGTTCCATCAGGTAATGTACACTCCAGTTTTTTGGTTCCTTTTAAGACATCCAAGAAGGAAAATGAGTTCCCTTCATGCCCCACGCAAACCACTGCTAAGAATGAAGTGCCAGAGTCCTTCTCCAGGGAACAGAGGCAGAATTTACACATGGGGTATTTTATGCCCATTGGAGTCCACATTAACATCTGTAAATCCTGCCCTAGGATTCCTCCACCTGGTATGGCAGAACTCTATTTTGGAGATTCAAACTTCAACCTTTTTGTGGAAGAATCTAATATATTGAAATCTCGCAGTATCTTGGGGAGAGGGCACTAATATTTATAAATTCTAGGTATAAAAAAATGGTAGTGGTTATTTTTACATGGTAATACTTTGAATTTTTGAAAAAACATAATTCAAGAATTTTCAAATTTCATATTTCTTACGAAGAAGTCTGAATTTTTAAAATACAATATTCAGACAACTGGATTGTAAAAATGCCCAGCTATATATTTTGTAAATTTGAGAACTTTATTACTTTCTTCAGTAGACTGAGATACACATACAATGTCTTTAAAGTATTTTGGTAACACAAAGCACACCACAGAGTAGATAAACCCCAGTGTTAACCAAATGCTTTCCTGAGGGAGGACATCCTCTCATAGCATTTGTCAAAGGACCACAGCACACTTAGTGATAAAATCTTACATAATTAAACTATAATAGTGGCTCAGAAGGGAGACTAACCTCAGCTCATCCAAGTGTCTAACAGCAGCCAATACTTCAAACTTAAAATCTTTCAGGTGTTCAGTGGGGTCGGGGGTCAAGACAGACATGCTACACAGTCCAGCCTCCTCCCTAAGCCCCAGAAAATTTACTGTAAGAATCACTGTAAAATTTTCTTTTAAAGTTTACAGATCTGGTATGTTCTGTGCTGACAGAAATTTAAACCAAAAGATCTAAAAGATGGGCAAGATTTGGTTTGTAGTGACGTCCCATAGTCCTCACATTGCCTGCTGTAAGGGAGGCTTAACTTTCTCCACATCACTAGTTAAGTACTACCTGCATCTGCCCAGCACAGCAGTTTGGAGAAGGGGTCAAAGGTTAATCCATTGGGTAATCCAATATCTTTGTTGATCAGAATTCTTCTGTTTTCGCCATCTAAAGATGATGTTTCAATTTTAGGAGCTTCTCTATTCCAGTCTGTCCAGTACAAGTTG
>NW_022196915.1:6545340-6550261 GCF_008632895.1 Mastomys coucha | reverse complement strand
TTCGCCATCTAAAGATGATGTTTCAATTTTAGGAGCTTCTCTATTCCAGTCTGTCCAGTACAAGTTGCTGTGGGTAAATTTTAAGACTGTTATGAGCAACTCTGCAGGGGTTGGGGGGATATAGCTTAGTAGTAGGGCTCTTGTTTAGCATCGTCCCTCTGCCTCACACCCTATGCGTCAGCCACATTGACCACTGCTGATCGCCTCCTCCTGGTATTCACAGCCTTTATTTCCTTGAATTTGGCTGACTTTGGTGTCTTGCTCCTGTTGAACGGTACGGTAAAAGTCAAAATCACTTTCACTATTAGTTTTTTTTTTTTTAAACTGGCTTCTGTCCAGTGCCTTTTCTTGCTCCCCAGGGGAAGCTGGACTTTATACAGCAAGCTCTCTCTTGCCCAATGGCCAATAATAGCCTGAGGCCTGCCAGCAGTCCACATGAGAGTTTGGAAAAGGACCTTTCTAAGAAAGTCTGGCTCGTGCTGGCCTTGCCTGGCCAGTTCCTTGGTTGCTGTTTCTTGATATTACCTCACCCAGATATCTCACTCCCAGTTAATAATGTTGTCTCAGACTGCCATGGCTTTCTGACAATCATAACGGTGTGGGAAGTCATTATCTATTAACTGTCTAGATCCTTGCCTCTCACACACCTGATGCACTTGCCCAGAAACTCTTAATTTGTTGAAATCTTGAATTAGATCTTAGGCCTAGAATCCAAAGAAATGTATTTGTTAGAAAAAGTCTTTGGTAGAAGCTCTGAGACCTGTTATAAGGTACTGGACAGGATTGAGGGAATTTCCTGGGACAACACTGAGTGTTAAAAGGGAAACAGCTACCCTACCTGGTAATGCCCTGGACAGAGACACTCTGACCTAACATACAAAGTATTGAGAAAGCAGGATCTCATTAACTGGAAATAAGTTATGCACACGGAAACAGGGTTACAGAGCAGAAACAGCGAAGCTTCCATGAAAGCCATAGATATCTGTTGGTTGAACCACAGGGAACAAGCCCAGCAAAAGGGAGAGAAACAGGGCTTCCTCTGCTATGGACATCACTCCTTGTGGAGAGCCACAGAACTGTTTTCACTTTGTGGCAGGTGGAGATCCACACAGTGAGCAGTGTCCTTGGAGAGGAGTGGCTAACCCTCTGAGAAGCTGTGAGGGTTCACATTATGTGCACCAGCACTGGTGTGACACTGTCCTCTAGACTCTAGATCTTGGACCCTAATGAACAGGTGCCATTGTTCAGTCCCTGTCCTGTCAGACTAAGTACCAGGGACTATCAAAGAGGAGCCCCAAGGGTTAATTAGTCCTGCAGGATAAGGAACCTTCATGTGTAGAACTTTTAAGACCAAACCTGTTGCAGGATTTTCCCTATACAATCACATTAGGGCAGTGGGAGGCTTGTGATTGGGACAGGAGAAGGGAAGCGGAGCAAAGAGAAAGAGAAAGAGAGACAGAGAAAGAGAAAAGAGAGAGGGAGAAGGAAAGGGAGAGGGAGAGAGGGAGGGAGGGAAGGAGAGGGAAGAGATCTGAGGAAGAGAGGGAGAACCAGAATGGAGGCTGATATGGTGTTATTAAAAGATTAGAATAATTGCATTAAAGCTTTATCATTATCATTTGGCTCCAAAATTTTGTACTGGCATCTTGTAAATTGTGTTATTATTGATACATAAATCTGATTAGCTTATTAAGCATTAAGAGTCTTGATTCTACCGGGTAATTAGGTGTTGAGATGGCTAACCAGGGGTGCGTGGGGCATTGCATGAAAGCGAAAGGCACTAGGGTGGGAGATGTCTGAGAGATGGCCTGGTGAGAGCCATGTGGTCTAGCAGGGCTGGTGAGTTGGTGGGCTGAGTGAGTAAGATCACTGGGTGCAGGGACTAGCTCTACATATTTCCCGCAACACAAATCACCTTTCAGGAAACATGTTCACTGCCTTGAAGTGAACTCTGTAACTGTGTTTGTGGAAGCTGCATCTCAATAATCCTGGGGACCTCAGACCCAGATCTGGACATACCAGTTGAAGGCCTTGGCAGTTGCCACAGAGAGAACATTTTTATCTGGACTTTGTACACTCTCCATCCAGAAAAAACAAAAACAAACAAAAACCCCTGCTGTGGTTTTTCTGCTCAAGATACTGCAAGGAAACAAGTCCCTCTTGTAGACCCATCATTTTCCAAGGCCCTATCTAATGATCATCTGATCCAGGCATCCTCTGGATCCTCCAGTGATGAGGTCTGGATTCTCGGAGTGACACATCACATCTCAGGCTAACTAACACTCTTACTGAATGTCAACTTACTTCCTGCCTTGTACAATGCAAACTCCTTAAAAAAAAACACTGCTTTTGCCTACAAGAATGCTTGACACCCAGCAGCGTGTTGACATATCTGGTGAACTACTGTATTTGAGGTTTTATTTTGGTCTATCTAGACCTTCCCATGCCATATATAAGAGCCAGGGGCTCTAAAACAGATCTACATGAGAGAACAAAGAAAGCCAGCTAACCCTCGGATTGGATCCACAGTGATGGCTCGTGGATTCACCAGATCAGTGTGGAAGAGGACTTTACGCTCGGAACCATCCAGTCCGGCCCGCTCTATCTTATCCAGGCCACTATCTGTCCAGTACATTGTTCTACGGAAGTGATCGATGGCAAGTCCTTCCGGGCTTATCAGACCTGGAAATAAAGGTAAGACAGGAGCATTGGCCTGTGTGAAAGGCAAATTTAAGTTCTGTGTCTGCTGAAAAGATTGCAGAATCCAGAGCATAAAAGCCTTAATCCCAAGGACGAAGGCTAACCTTTTAACCATACCCAGTCTCCTCTGTACTGGACCTTGCTGTCCTGATGGCACCTGGCATCCATGGTGCTAGGGATAGGCAGTATAAACTGCCAGACCCTGCAGTCTTACTGTGAACCACTCCTTGAGGGGCAGCTCATCTCATCCTAAAATCACCTTTCTGTTCAACTCCTATAAATGCATTTGTTTGCAGAGGGACAAGGCTTGTGCAGCTTAAAAATAATTTGCACAGAATTTAACCTTCTCTTTAGATGAGAACAGGAGAAACTAGGACGAAACAGGCCAACGGCAGTAAAACAAAAGGTACCGCCAAGTATCCACGGGAAGAAGCTGCTGACCTGAGGTAATGATGGTCTCCGGTTCGGCTCCTGCCTCCAAGCTGGCACGGCTGATGGTCCGACCGGCAACGTCTGTCCAGTAGACCATCCTCTCTCGGCAGTCATAGTCAATCCCCACCACTATGGAGCCCTTTGAAGACCAATGGTGACATCAGAAGGTTTAGGATTCCCTGAATCCCCAACCCTAAGTTCGTGGCCACAGCACTACTATGAACAACCTGCACTGTGGTGGTGGTGGTTCAAGGTAGGGGACAGGTAGTGACTCCTCCCTCAGGTCAGACCCATGCTCAGCCATTTAACCTCTATGCTTTCATTTTCTCCAACACGGCCATCAGTAACGTGTTTATGAAGAGCCCCACAGGCAACCTCCAGACAGCAAGCTCCTCCAATACTTTCAGCACTGGCTGTGAACACGGTCATTTCATGAGAAAAATCAGCCCTTTCACTGATGAGAGGAGCATCTCCTGCTAAGTAAGCCCTTAATATTTAATGGTGCAAAAGATGAACGCTTCCAAGGGCTACTGGCACTTTCTTAAAGAGCCTTTCTAAAATCTGACAACACGTGCCAACAGAATTTTCCCTACTAGCTGAATAGAATGAAATCCTCCCCAACCCAAGGTGTAATCCCCCCTGCCTCTTAATATAAGCATTTAGTTGTGCGGCATACAGGAGAGCCTGTAATTTAACAATTTGGGAGGACTGCGGTCACCAGCCTCTGGCTGGTACAGTTTCTCTCTTTCCTTCCTGATGAATGGCAGTCTTATTCAAAACCCTGAATCTGGGATGCTCCTGCTTGAGCTCCACACAGGACTTGCTTCTTTCCATTTCTAACCCAGTTTCTTGCTGTGAAAACCCCCACCAGACACAGAATTCAACACAGGCCACACCAACCCCCGCCTTGCCTAGAAAAGCCTCCTGGGGCTTGGCCTAAAGTAGTCACTATGAGACACTGTGTGAAGAATTTGGCTCCTTGTAGAAAAGCTAGCATTTATATGGGGGGACCTAAGGTCAATGGTACTCTTATTTGAAAATTAAATTTAAAAGTCCCTCCATCTGAGGCAAGGGCACACATTCATACAGGTGGCAATGAGCCCAGGGATTCACAGGATTCATAAACCAAGTTTCTTGGTATGAAGGTCACATTTTAGGTCAATTGCCCTAAAGAGTGCTTGTAATTCCCCTTCTCCTTCAGTTCCACTATAACCATCTCCTCCCTGCCCATTAGACATGTTCAGAAATGGAATCAAGTCATCTAGTTTGGCTAGAACACAAGCATGGAGACACTTATAAAGCAGAACACTCATATGAAGCGGGATTGGGGATGGAGCCGCGAATCTCAAAGAAAAAGGCGATCTTTTCATCATACATTGGCTGCTTGAAGCTTTCTTGGGAACCGTAGTTCATGAACAGAAGTAAATACAGAGAACTCTGCCCTGTATGAAAAGTTTGCTCAGTGTACACTGAAGACAGGATTAAACCAGCTTCCATGGGTAGCTATCAGTGTCTCTCTTGTCCTTACTTCAGAGAAGAAATCCCCCCTTCCACATGGAAGTGCCTTGCAAAGCTCCAGAGATAAGCATTCGCAGGGATGGGGCTGGAGGACAGGGCGGGGCTGGGGCTGCATGGGCAGCACACATTCCCCAAAGCTGTACAATGGACCAGGCAGAGCACTAGGAAAGAAGTGAGTCAAAGCGATATAATGAAAATGAAAGGGGACAGCCTGACAAGCGGTCCTGATTGGTCCAGATTTCTACCCTACTGTCTCAAGTGACTACCTCCT
>NW_022196915.1:6516265-6545330 GCF_008632895.1 Mastomys coucha | reverse complement strand
TGTTTTGTTTTGCTTTGACTTCCAAATGTCTGTGACCAGAACAGACCCCCCAGGAACCTGAGGTAACAATGATCTTCCCATAAACAGCCAACATTCTTTGGCTATCTGAACTTCATTGATACCTTCAGGATATATCAGCTAGAATGGGTCAGACGTGATTTCTAGCAACGGAGCCCTACTAAACAGATGGAAGCCCAAAAGCATGCCAGGAGTCCCTGTACTGCACTGCACTTACTTCCCTCTGAAAACCACAAAGCATAGTTCCTCCAGGCCCACAAGTCCACAAGCAAGCCCACAAGCCCACAAGCCCACAAGCCCAGCCCATAGGCTCACTCTCATCTCAAGCCCTACCCCCTGGAGAAACCCAGTTTACATGCAGTGAGAGCAGGGTCCTGGCTGCATCCTTCCGAAGCCTGCTGCCATTGAGGGGCAAGTGGCCAATCTGCTGGCCTTGGGCATAGAGCAGGAAAGTGCCCACAGATGGAGGAGTCACATCAGGCCGGGGTGTGGGCCGGACCACAGGTGGAGCGACGGTGGGTATGCCTGTTTGTGGGAAGATGGGAAGAGGAAGGAAAGTTACTTTTGCACATGAACCTCCAAAATTACCCAGTTCTTTATGGAATATAGTTCAAAGACATCTTGGTTTCTAAGGTTTTGTTTTTTGTTTTTTTTTTTTCCCCAAAGTTAAATTACTCAAATTTCTGCCTTTACTCAGGAGATAAAGATAACTGGTCTCCAACCAAAGTGCAGAGTTTTAGGATGTGGTATGGCAGCCGAATGTTCACTAGGGCCCTAGAATGGTACTGTCCCCTTTCACCTGGGGCTGGGAGGTGGGGGACAGCATAGTCACACTCTAGCTTGAGATCAGCTTTTCTTATAGCAGGGCCTACTAGTGGCAAAGCCAACGGTAAATCCAGATTGGGATCCTGAGATATTCTGATGATAAGTCAACCCAGCATATTGATGAGGTGACACTATTTATCAGACTTGGTAACTCTTTTCCTCCCCATACTGCCCACTGCAGAAATCAAAACCCCAACAGAAAGCCTTCAATGACACAAAGGAGAGCCTGGGCCATCCCATGCTTACATGCAGGCATGGTGCCTGGCTGCGAGCGAGTGCCCTGCAGTTCTCTGCCGTCCTTGTCCACACACCAACAGAAATCACTCTTCCCATGGCACTGCAGGGGGATGAAGTGGCCGAGGTCGTCACACTGGGGCACATATTGGTCATCCCTGGGTGTGCCCCCGTAGTGTTCCAGCAGGCTTTCCCTCCAGCGCTCACAGACAGTCCGAGGCCTCTGGGTGGGCTCTAAGATGGCCAATCAAGATCAGTACAACTCCAGGTCCCAGCTCCTCACCTCCTAGCCTTCCTTTTCCTCTGTCCGGTAACAAGGCCTTAGCCATGCCCTGGACACTGAGCCAAGGAAGCACATGTGTGCTCAGAAGTTCTCTGTGAAAACCCAGAAAAGAAATCACCCTGATGTCCCTTGATGCTCCTATCTCCCAAGGCCAGAAGACCCTGTCATGGAGACCCAGCCACATCAGACAAGGAGAAGGAGACAAGCCCATCCACACACCTCACTAAGGCCAGTGGAGATGCACATGGGCATTTGGCCATGCGCCAGGGCTCCTCTGATGACAGAACACTGTTCAGATTCAGTGACCCCTGTGACACTTTCAAGCAACTCCTTCCCACCTGTCTCAAGTGCTTGCTAAAACAGCCATCATAGGTGTACCTATGGGTCCTAGAAAAAGAGGCTGAAGACCAGGCTGAGCTGTAGGTAGCCCTCTGTCTCACTGGCTAGTTAAAGGAGCAAGGGTGAGGTGGCACTGAGCAACTGCTTCTTGGACTATCTGGTTTTGAGAATTCACTGCCATCGTGTTGCTGGAACTATCTCAAAGCTGAGCCTTTCCTCCAAGCTCTTCTGCCGTAATACCGTCCTGTTTTCTCTAGGATTCCATACCCGCAACCCTCCTCTGAGCCTCGGGCTTCTGGTTCACACGATGATTAAAGAAAGACTTGCTGGTTTCTGATGTATGCCAGTCCCCCTCACCCCCTAACCTTCTGCTAGGCTGCTGCCCCAGGACCATGGAATGGAGGCTCTGCCCTACACACGAGGATGGATCTACAAAGGCTCCACAGTCAGCTGTTGAAATCACTTCTTCTCTGAGGTCGGACAAGCCCACTAAAGGCACTTCTGGCTCTGTTTTCATCGCGACACCTCAAAGCCTATGCTCTGCAGAATCACACAGCCCCAATTACCTCCTTGCTACTTACTACCATCTGGATGCGTAACTGAAATCTCAGCACAGAAGTACAAGCTGGGCTTCTGCTTTCTCCCAAACTTGCTCCTCGTGCCTTTAGTTCCACTACATAGCACCTGCGTTGCCCACTGCTCAGATGAAATCACCCCAATGCCCCTTTCTCTCACTCCTCACATCTCAGGTCAAAAAAGTCTCATTAATTTTACCTTCAAAAACATTCTGACTAGAGGTGGACATAGTAGTGCATGACCTTAATCCAGCACTCAAGAAGCAGAGGCAGGTACATCTCTCTGAGCTCAAGGCCAGCCTAGTCTACATAGTGAGTTCCAGGACAGCTAGGGCTACATAGTGAGGCCCTGTCTCAAACACAACCCAAAACAAACCAAAACCAAACAACAACAAACAAACAAAAACAACAGACTGTGTTCCCTTCTTGCCACTTCTCCCGTGTGCTGTCCTGGTTACAGGAATTCTCTCACACCGGGATCATGGCAACACCTTTTGGCTGGCTTTTTGCTTCTACCTTTCCTTACCAAACCACCAGTGTATACTCAGCCAGCAACTACAATGGGGCATTTAAACCCAAGGCATAAGCTTACACAAAGACCATGGTAACAGCCTTTGGGCTGGCTTTGCTTTCCCCACCTTCCCGTGCCTTCACTCCATTACACCAGTGCACTCAGCCAACAGCCACAATGGTTCGTTCAAAACCCAGGGCATCTTAGTCCATTCCTCTGCTGAAAACCATCCAGGCGCTTCAAAGAACAAAGCTGTGGGCACCACAACCAGGCTGAAGGGACCAGTGGTCTGAGATGTGGAGAGATACCAATAAAGTCTCCAATGTCAAACTCAGCAAGTTCAGTCAAGACTCACAGGTTTAGAAAGTGGCCGACCCTCAGGCTGCCTCAGCTCATGAACAAACAGGAAGCAAAGGAGACAAAAGCAAGACTCTGCCCTGTTCAGCCTACAGTGTTCCAGGACAGGAGAGAGGACTGCTACCCACTCAAATACTCACCATCTACTTCACAGTGGGAGGTGCTGGAAAAACCACCAACAGTCCATTCCACACTGAACAACCCCAAGAGCCACTCCTGTTTCTGGGGACCACCCAACATAGGTATGTGTCTGGATGGATGCAAACCCATAGCAAGTCAACGGGACTCAGATCACTCCCGGGTAAGCACCCTTCTCATCTCCTACTGCTATAAGCTATGTTATCCAATCATGGGCTTGCTTCTTTCCTGCTTCTCATTGGTTAGGGTTCAAATAATCTTGAGTGCAGAGCATGCTATCCTCCATCTGACCTGGTTATGCAAATGAGACTAGTCAGAGATGGCAGGCAGGGCCAAGCAGTGCCAGGGAAGAAGTGTGGGCCATGCTATGTCTGCACACAGGAATGCGCCTGAGTCACTATCCTTACCACATGTTATTTTAATCAACTTAATAGAAAGCTGAGCCATCCCTCCATGGGCCCCACTGAACCACTGACTCTTAAACCTCTGACAGAGAACTGAGGCTTCTGAGAGGAGCCATGACCAAATCAGGATTTCTCTAGGCACCTTATTTTTTAAGGCCTGCAGAATCTTTTTCCTAAAGAACCTATTAGAATCAGTTGGGGTGGGGATGCGGGGGGAGTTGTATAGGGCCCAAAATCCGTATGAAGCAATCCATTACCAGTTAACTTATGTGAATCTTTTGTTATATTTTTTGAGAATCTTGTACAATCTATTTTAATCATATTCACCCTCCCTCCCCCAACTCTTCCCAGATCCATGCCCCTAACTTTTATATACATGAATCTTAGAAACACTTAACGTTACGAACATTGAAGAATCAAAACTGCTGGTAATTGTCCAGCTCAGTTTCCCTCACACGTTAAAAGCTGAGATTAGTGGCTTGTAATTTTTTTTTTATAATCTAATTACTTTTTATTTTATAATTTAGAAAGTGGCTCTTTGGATACTAGCTCTCAGATCAGGAAGTACTTGGGCTGAAGCAGCAGCCTGTGTTGCCCAATTCAGAATAATTCAGCCAAGAGGCTGGAAAGCTGCTGTCCAACGTAAGCTGCCTGCTGTTTACACTGCCGGTGAGACTCTGCCCACCATGTTCTAGCACCTTGGCGTGAAGAAGGCAGATGATAACGGCCATGTTTGCCATGAACACCTCAGATCAGATGGATGGGTTCCTATATGAAGGCAGCTGTGGAAAGAAAGTCTTCCCAAGACCACACTGGATGGGCTAGAAAAGGAGAGGGGTCACTGGATTAGAAGGAAGCTCAGTGCATCCCCTCCGAGTTTCACACCTAACTTACCCACCAACATTAGCACAGCCTTCAGACTGCTTTCTGCATGGTTACCTAGACAGGAGTCTCGCTTTAACACTATGCTAGGAAAACTCTCTAGCTCTCTCTAGTCTCTCTCAGTGGGCCACAGCCTGACTCAGAGACTCAGCTTTCAGTCACAACTCAACAAGGATCTAGGCAGTTATAGTCCAATGCATCAAGGATCCTGCATGTCACCTACGTATCTCTATCGCCCTATGACATTAACATGCTCATGGGTGTGTCTATATCATCCAAGTGTTCTTTGGAGGAGAAAAGGCTATGAGAAGACAGTAGTCCGTCAGAGCTGGGTTATAAACCACCCACTGCCAAACCTTGACTCCAGGCCCAGGTGGGCATAAAGTGTTTCTTTGGGGCAGGAGCTCACCTGGGGGTGGTCCACAGTGGGGCGGGGTGGAGCCAGGTGGTGTCTGGGTGCCAGGGACTTCATGGCCATTTCGGTCCACACACCAGCAGAAGCCAGTGCTGCCGTGGCACTGCAGTGGCACGAAGTTTCCCTGGTCATCACACTGGGGGATGTGGATCCGTGACCCAGGGTAGGCGTGCTGTGCCTGGGCATAGCGCTGCTGGTATTCACAGGGCTTCAGTCCTGAGATGGAATCTCCTGGAACTGTGTCTGAGGGAGACATACAGGAGAAATAAGAGGTATACTGCAACCCATCCACACTAACCAGCCCCCCCCATAAAGTCGTCTGTATGAAGCCTTTCTTCCATACAATTGAAAGTTACCAACCATGACACTGAAAAACAGTTAAGACACTAACATTTTAGAGTCCCAAGTTCTTATTTTGGCTTTGCTACCAACTACCTGGTTATTACAAATTCCCTCCATTTGCCCTGTACATCCCTACATAAATATAAATGTAAGCTAGTCCAGTTTGTTCCTCAGCCTTGGGGACCAGGTGACATCTGGGCAAAATGAAGAATAAACTGCTTGACAAGTTAACTCCATCCATTCTTTGGGACCCAGAGTCTAAGTCTGAGAAGATCCGGGCAACAGCAACCACGTTGCGTATCGTTGGCCAAGCTCCGTGAAAGCAGTCACCATGAGTACAGACTTTTGGCTCATGAGTGCGTGAGGCTTTTACTGGTTTTCCCAAACAACGTTCAGCAGAGGAGATCGCTCAGGTAGTGAACCAGAGCAGCCACAGCATGGATGACAGACTCCAAGAAGCTCACACACCAACTAGCAATAAGTGGGCATCAGGAGTCTACTGAGAAGAATCCAGAGCTTGGAAAGTACCCCCGCACCCCCCAACAGGCCTCAGACCAGTTTCCATCTTGGGCAGGGAGGAAAATAAGAGGGAAGGAGCTGGGAGGTCCCCCAAGTTTAATCAGGTCTTTCATCACTTACCAGAGGTGCAGAGAAACCCATCCCCGTGATACCCAGGCTGGCAACGGCAGGAGAAGGACCCGGGGGTATTGTAGCAGATGGCTGCCTCATGACATCTGTTTTCCGCACATTCATCAACATCTGCAGAGGTCAAGGATGGGCACAGAGAGGTGAGGAAAGGAAGGAAGGAAGAAGGAAGGAGACCGTGCCTTCATCACAAACAGCTGTGTGACTACACAGTCAGAGTGCATGCAGCTCAAAAGTCATCAACTTTAGAACATCCCTAGGTCTGAGCTGAGACATGCTAATGTCAAACACTCAGCATGACAGAAAAAACAAAACAAAACAGAAAACATACACTGGCAGTTTTATGTCAACTTGACACAAGTCTAGAGACATAAAGGGGGGGGGTAGCCTCAACTGAAAAAATGCCTCTATAGGGTATTTTCTTAATTAGTGATCAATGGGGAAGAACCCAGCCCTTGTGGGTAGGGTGGTGCCATCCTTGGGCTGGTGATACTGGGTTCTATAAGAAAGTAGGCTGAGCAAGCCAGTGAGCAGCTCCACCTCCACAGCCTCTGCATCAGCTCCTGCCTCCAGGTTCCATCCCTGCATGATGTCCTGGCCTCGCTACTTTTGATGATGAACTGTTATATGGAACTGTGAGCAAAATAAACCTTTCCTCTGAAAGTTGCTTTTGGTAGGTGTTTCATCACAATAATTGTAACCTCAACGGGAGACAAAACAAAAACATGTGAGCTAACAAACTAGACAAACGCTCAGCGTAGAAATCCAATCTAATCTGAGCATGGGCACTCAGAGAAAAATACCCTGCTGTGTATTTCTGGGGTATTTTTGGCTATTGTGAATTCTAGAAGTTATTTCCTTTCAACTAACCTATACTGTAAATCATTAATTTCCTGTCAGTGATATTACAGGGAAAAAAAAGGATAAATATAGGGAACAATAGTTTTCCCGTCTTTGTTTGGCATCTGCTCCCTTTCTATGCCTGTAGAGGTACAGGTGTCAGATGAAGCCCCAAACCCATATTCAGTTTAGAAGGAAACTGATCCTTGCCTGATCAGAGCTGTCTAAAACCTCCAACCAGAGATGGCTTTACAGAAACTTACTTCTCACTTAAAGAGAAGAATGTTATTTGAAACACATGTACACGAGAGCCTGAACTTATTAGCCACAGATAAGCAGCCCAGGCCCTGGCACTCTGCATGAGCTTCCCCGAGGATTTCCATAATTGTACTCAAAACTGCAAGATGAACAGCTTGAGCAAAAGCCAATTGATATGCCTTTTATTTTACTTATTAAAGCTGGCCCATGCTTTATCAATCGCAAGTCTCCTCTTCCCCACCCCACACTCAAAAAACCCCCAAGAAACTCTCCCAATCGGAAGTGCTGAAGCTGATGCCAGGGGATGAGGTAAGCTCTAGCTAGGGGACAGGAAGTCTTCCAGAGGAAAAGGGGGAAGCAAAAGGTACAGGTTTGACTTCCAGACCTCAGCTTGACCAAAAACAAAACAAAGCATGTGTCATACCCACAAAAGCAAATGGAAGTCTGAGGAGGAGACGACGACGACAACAACAACAACAACAACAACAACAACAACAAGAAGGTAATGGCAGGAAAACTAGAACAGGAAAAGGAGCTGAACTCATCTGGTATGGCCACAGCAGGCACACACCAGCTTGGAAAGTGGACTTTATAACCAGGGTCAGATCTGAATGGGATCAGGGACAGACTCTACCAAGCTTCCATTCCCCCAGAAGCTCCTACTACTCAGGGTTTTTCTCAGCTGGTGGCCCACTGCTCCTTACACACAGGTATTCCGTTCCCTGGACAGAAAGCCCTCATACCCATGTAGGGAGCACCTGCTTATGCTTTGCCTTTGGAGAACACAGTGCCTTTGAGTCCAAAAACCCCTGAAGGCTCAACAGAGCAAGCTTAACTCCACTCAGAGCAACTCTCCCTGGATGAGCAAACTGCCTTTTCTGGTTATCTTCACCTCCCAAGATTAAGAAGGGAGTTGTTTAGTGATCATCCTAGAAACCAACTCAGTTACTAAAGAACTGTCATTCTTATCCTAGCAGCATATCCTGTCTCTTCAAAGGCCAGCTCCAGGGCACAGCTGAGTGGGGAGCTGGCTGGGCCTAGAGTGGCACTGAAACTGACCGAGGAGCCAAAGTTATAAAAATGAACTTGCAGCCAAATTCAGGAAATTCCAGCTATGACAGAATATACCCTATAAGTACTTCCAGTGGCAACAGGAACCCCAAGCAATGGCAGGAAGCAGGAGGCTCCTGACCACACAGCCTATTGCAGGACCCCAGGGAGCCCTTTCTTAGTCTATTTTTTAACTAAGGGAGAGGGGATTTCCCAAGGTTGCCAACCTGAACCAGCCATTCTCCCGTTACATTCTTCATGGATGTCATGGTTACAGCAGACAGATGACCAGCAAGTAGGAAAACAAACCCTTGAAGAAGTTTACTATATCACACCCAGGAATCCCTGACCCCCAAGCTGGAGAACTGTAGGCTCCCAGAATTGCAATCTAACCTCATCTTGGGGGGCCTCGATGATGGATAGCTAGAGGCCAGTCAGCATCCCCAGGGCCTGGACTCAGAGCATCTCCTCAGGAGCACAAACACAATGCGGTTCTGCAGAGAGTTAGAGCTCATTTTACAGGACAAGTGTACACACAGAAGATGGGGAAGGACTCTGGCCTCTTCTCAAGGCAGGAGCTATCTTTTTAATCCCCACTGATATAAAGATACAATAACAATTAACTAGTGGGTGGGATGATGTCCAGGGGCTGATGGAAGATTCAGGTCAGGTCAGGACAGGAGGACTGAGAGAAGCAAGACAGTCCCTTATCACAAAGGCAACAGAAAAAAGGCAGCGAGAATCCAGCACAATTGAAGCCTTCACCATTCATCCATTAAACTCAAGAATCTGTTAGAAAGACATGTCTAGAATCTTCCATTTGTAGCTCATGCTTTGGAGCTTCGACATCACTTCCTGCCCTCATTCTGAAAAGAAGCCACTGGAAGCAAACCCAACCATTGAATGACTGACTTGCTTTCATTGTTTTAATTCTCTGGTGCTGATTAACCTTTAAACTACCCAGAATCCTATGCTTTGGTCCATATGACCTTGCCTTCTCTCTGCTCCGTAACTGTCCAATCACACATAAATGTCTGCTGTTCGTGTTTGTGTGGTATATGGTGATCTGCCTTGGGACCTGTACCTGTGGTAGTGGTACTAGTGATAAATATTGTTCCTTCTATGTCCACACCCTCTTGTCCATGCTCTACTTACCCAGTGTCTCTGAGCACAGAAATCCTCAGAATAAAGTCTGTACCATTCATCTACCTCCTGAACAAAAATATAAGAGACCCTCTCTACTCTGGTTTCCTTAACTCACACCTGAAACTCCAAGACAATCTGTTCTTCCTGCAAAGTCACCCAGACTCTTAAACAACGTGCCTGGGAACAATCCAGCTCACACTAGTACAAGCCAGAAGCCACTCCAGGTGGAGGGAAGGTGGAGAAGACTTGACTCTTTTCGAAGCAAAGCCTCCTGCTAGTGACTTAAACCAGATTGAGAACCTGAATCCAAGAGCGCCTTTCTAGGGCGTCTAGGGCGTGGATGGAGGAACACACACACATCCTCACTTCATCTAATGGAGCAAAAAATCTGTGCCTCTGGACTGCAAGTTTCCCCAAACACAGAGTCTCTTGGCAAGGAGCCTTCATTGCTCACAGACATGAGTACTATGAAACACGTTTAAATATGAATGTATACACATATCTAACATGGTGTAGATGTATTCTGCAAGTGACTTCCATGATTAGCATAGACTATCATGTGGAATCTTTAGGAAAATGACCCCTTTTTGAAGCCTGGATGGTTACCAAATATGGCTATGGTTTGTTGGGGAGTCTCCAAGATGGACCTCAGTGACCCCTGTCTCATGATATGTATAATCTCTATCAAGACTCTCCTTAGAGACATACAATCAGAACAAATACAGTAAAACGACATTGCAAGCACCTTTGACTTCCATCTTGCTGACCAGCCATAATGAAGCAAGCTGTCTTATGACTAAACAGCCCTGTCTCATGAGAGGCCCACACGACAAGAAACCAGAGGGCACAGCAATGTTATGATAGAACAGGGGCTCTGTGTCCAACAGTCCTGATGCCTGTCCATACTAAGTAGTGACCCTTGTCTTAAGCCTTACTAGAGATTCTAAGACTTAGGACCTACTGAATCATGCCCAGACTCCTGACCCAATGGGCCTTGTGAGGTTGTTTAAAGATCAGATTCATACCCAATAATGTGAATGTTTAGACTGAAGAATGCATCAATAGAAAGGTTATTCAAGGAAGCTTCTAAATTGTCTAAATGGACTACAGCATATGACAATACTGAAACTCGGTTATTGTAAGAGAAAATCGTGAGGAGATAAAGGCTGGAAAGCAGTTGAAATGGAAAAGATGAAACACTTACCAAAGGCAGTTTAGGAAGGCTTATTTTACTGCTTACGCTTACAGACCACAACCCATCTTAGTAACTCAAGACAGGAACTGAAGCAGAGACCATGGAAGATCAATGCTGCAGATCAATGACTTGCTCTCCTGGCTCACTCTCAGGTTCAAGCTTAGCTAGCTATCTTATATTGCCCAGGAGTTCACCCCCAGTTAAAGGGCCCTCCTACATCAGTTAGCAATCAAGAGAATGCCCACAGGCAAAGCTGATCAAGGCAGTTTCTCTTTGAGGCTCTTTCCTCCCAGGTCCTAGGTCATGACGACTTCATAATAAAAACTGCCAGGTCTGATGGCATACCCCTTTGATCCTTGAGGCAGAGGCAAGTAGATCTCTTTGAGTTTCAAGCTACCTAGGGCTACACAGGGAGACCAGAGCAACCGACAAACCAACCAACCAAGTTAACCAACATAACAACCCACCTCACCAGGTGTTTGATGAAAACGGGAGAATTTAGGAAGAACTGTAGGTATGAGTCCCTCCACCCTACACTAGCTCCAAGGAACAGAAGGTTTCCAAACTGACGCCAACACTCCGAGACAACCACAGGAGTTCACCAGTCTGGCGCCAGAAGAATACCCTTAGCACCCCTCTGACTCTAAAGATGCCTGTTCTCTTTCAGCACTCCCAAAGGCTGCATGAGTCATGGGAGGGGAGAAGTTGTGTCTCTATGAGGATGTATACCTAAAGGGACTATGCAGAGTCCTCAAGAGCTACCCACAGGTACTCACCAGAACACTGATGCCCAGTGCCAACGAAGCCCGGCAGGCAGGAACAGCTGAATGAGATGCCTCCATGGTGAATGCATCTGGCCTGCCCCTCAGGGGCACAGGTGTGGCTGCCATCAAGGCAAGGGTTGGGAGGTGGGGCAATCACTGAAAAGAAAGTGAGAGCTAAAGTGTGATCCTTTCTCTTCGTCACCCTGCCCGCAGACTAACAGTATCAGCACACCCACGGAACTTAAGGAATACAGTCTCAGGGCCTTTATCAGTCAGCATCTCATTTTTAGCAAGATTTCTAGTCCAAGGTTCATATACCTATTAGAGTTGAGATGTGCTAGTATATGTTTGTGTTTAAGATATTAGGCATGACATGCCATCAAAACAGATCCAGGTTACGGCTTGTAATTCCCCAGAGCACTGAACACATCTGACAGATAGACACATCCCACACAGTTCCTAATACCATTGTTACTCTGTCATCTTACCGGAGACTGAAATGTGTATTTATTATTGGCTCCAGCAGTGGGATAAATTTGGAATTCTAGGTCTTTCGGATCCATCCATAGAGGGTATATTTATTGTGGATGGGATCTTTGGCTCCTCACATGAGACAGGCACCTTTTAACATGAGTTCTTTCTAGAGCTGGGGTGTTACTAATCACTGCCTGGTCACGTGACCCCAGAATCCCAATTGAGAGCTTCCTCAGGTAACTCAATATAATACCTATATGGGGAAAATCCAATGGTGACATGTCATCATGACAGGACTGAGCTAAACTGCAGCAGAGGGCTATATACTTCAAAAACTACATGTGAGAGCCTCTGTATAACAGGTATAGTAGAGACGTCAGTGAATCACAAGGTAGGACTCAGCAGCCTCCCAGCTGAAGGAAAAGGGACTCTGGTACTCACAGATACACGTGTGCTGATCATCTGCAAATTCATAGCCGCTGCGGCATTCACACCTGTAGCTTCCCACCAAGTTGACACACACAGAATTAGGGCCACAGCGGTGGAAGCCAGTGGCACATTCATTGACATCTAGGCAAAAATGAGAACAGAAGGCACTGCGACAGAGTGTTCCAGAAACGAAGGTCTGACGACTAAATTTCCCCAGCACTCTGATGCTTCAGTGGGAGTAATGATTGGCAAATGGAAAGCATAGAAATTTGAGAGTTTTGGACACTGGGCAAAAACCCAAGTAGCAGTTCCTCAGAAACAAGGAAAACCATTTTCAAATCTTTCCAGTTAAGACATAGGAAGATAATCTTTGAATACTTTGGAAAAGTGAAACAATTATATTTTCGTAAGATGGTTTCTTTCTATAGCTCTAACCGAAATACTCACCTCTAAATTATCTTTCCAAACCTAGCCAGACTCTGCCTCTGCTTCCCTATAATGGCATCCAGATTAACAGAGGCTAAAAATCATTGCCTGAAGATGACCACAAAACCCACAGGTTCTTGTCCACCACAAACCGTGATGCAGGAAAGAGAAGATGAAAACCAGGACTATGTGACAGAAACAGACACGTCTCTCACCCATACAGCTCCGTCCATCACCCTGGAACCCAGGCGTGCACTCGCAGGTGTAGTCTGCACCTGTTCCCGGGTGGCACCTTGCTGTTGTGTCGCAGGTGTGGCTCCCGTCATAGCAAGGATTCACTGTAACAGGGGCCGAGTCCACTATGCACAGGAAAGAGAAAAAGGCAGAGTGACTGTCACAGAGAGAATGTGGGAGAAAGGAAGGAGATGGGAGTCTTCGCTATGTTATGAACTCAAAGCTAAGGTGGACTACTTGTCTCTCGATGTTAATTTCAACAGCTTCCTCATGCCTACTCTGTAGAGCAGGGTCTGGCTTTCAGTAGGTTTGCTTCCCGGGAAACTCAGGCTGACTCTGTGCTAGACTTCTGTTCCCATAAGAAAGGTGAGCAAGAGACATGGGATAGATTACTTGAATCCAGGGTCAGTAAGTGTGCTGGCACAGACTCAACCTCTAAACTTCTGGCTCTCAGTTTGTCAGTCTCTCACTTCAATCTCACTGTTTCTGTGGATTAAATCTAAAACCTCACAGGGTCTCAGGCTCTGTCCCAGTCAGAATCTCAATTTTAGGAAGATTCCTAGCTCAAGGGTTCATATATGCTACAGCCGAGAAGGCCAGCATGTTGGCACTTAAAATACTAGGCACGACAGTAAATCATCCAAACAGACCTTGGTCACTGCGTGCACATGACCGACAGATGATGGACAGACAGACCAGACAGACAGACAGACAGACAGACACACACACACACACACACACACACACACACACACACACACACACACACAGGGTTTCTACCACTGTGGCCACTTCCTTATCTTACTGGAGGAGAATGTTTCTCTATTATCAGTTATCTCTATCAGGAGGATAAATTTGGAACCCTAAGTCATTTTGAAGATTAAAAAAATTTTATATGTAATGTTGTGTATGTACACACAGGTTTGCACACTCAAATGCCCAGAGGACATCTCCATGGAGTGTGCCCACTCCTTTCACACTTCAGGAATTACCCTCCGGTCACTGGTTAGATTTTATCAACTTGACACACACTAAGGTCATCTCACTAGGGGCTCTCATTTGAAAAAATGCCTCCTCCATCAGACTGGCCTACAGACAAGGAGCATTTTCTTGATTAATGATTGATGTGAGACAGCTCAGCTGACAGTGGGTGGTACCAGCCCCAGGCAAGTGGTCCTAGGATGTTAAAAAAGCAAACTGAGCAGGTTAGGAGGAACAAACAATACTCCTCCATGGCTTCTACTTCAGCACCTACCTCCGGCTCCTGCCAGGAGCTCCTGCCTTGGCCTCCCCTCATGATGAACTGTCATCTATAAATGAAGTAAACCTTTCCCTCCCCAGATTGGTTTTGGTCATGGAGTTTATCACAGCAACAGAAAGCAAACTAGTACATATGGCAAGCTCCTTTACCCATTGAGCCATCTTGGGTCATCTCTGCCCCCCCGACCCAAAACTTTCTTTGTAGAGATACAACCTGTGATGGTTTGTATATGCTCAGCCCAGGGACTGGCACTACTAGAAGGTGTGGCCCTGTTGGAGTAGGTGTGTCACTGTGGGTGTGGGCTTTAAGACCCTCACCCTAGCTGCCTGGAAGTCAGTCTCCCATTAGCAGCCTTCAGATGAAGATGTAGGATGCTCAGTTCTCCCTGTACCATGCCTACCATGATGATACTGGACTGAACCACTGAACCTGTAAGCCAGCCCTAATTAAATGTTGCGTTTATAAGAGTTGCCTTGGTCCTCATGTCTGTTCACAGCAGTAAAACCTGAACTAAGGTACAACCAAATAAATAGAAATAGCTTCCCACTGCCTACTCTTGTGAATCCATCTCTAAATAACTTCTGGAGAGTGTCATACAAGTCGTAGATGACAACCCTTGAGTGTCTCCTCAGCAGTGTTCGGAACCCTCCATATCCAACCCCATTAAACCTGCACGATGACATGTGCAGACAGCAGCAACGGCCTACCTTCGTTTGCTATACGGCACACAGTCAAGTAACTTCCCAAGGTCACAGTCAGAAGAAGTAGGTAGGGTTGGAAGATAGAAATCCAAAGGGCCCCAGGCCAGGGCCCAGGCTGTCCACCATTCTGCTGTAGCCATCACCAGAGGAACCTCAAAAAGTTACCTATCTAACCCAAAGGATAGACAACAAGGATGACATTCAGATGCCCAGTGACCCCCTTCTGACTCTGCAGGGCAAAATCCAAATGGCACTGTTTGTTATCTCCTGGATTTGCTCTTTAAAATGGAACATACTGTATTTCCAAGGCTGTTGTTCCCACTGGCTCGTCTGGCCGTCCTAAGGGACTGTGTTCTGCCTCCTCAGTGCGGCAGCTCTTGGTCCTTATCTGAGGTGTCTGCTTTGCCTCAGTCTTTGGAACTGTAATCTTAGACACAGACAGCTTCAGGAGCCCTGTGTATGTCAATCTCTGCACTGAGTCACTCCTGCTATTAGACTACTCCGTGAACGATATAACAGGGGGCGGGGAGGCTCTGCCTCTTAAGTCTGTGTCTGAACACCCAGGACATCCCACCTGTACAATAATTCTCTCACTGTTAGAAGCCAGAATTCTAGCATCTGTAGACATACCTTGGCAGGACTTCTGCCTGCACTTAGTGCCAGGATTCTCTGTCGCCTCTATCTCGCCCGTGACTCCCCTGCCACCTTCTACAGCTGAGGCCGGTTCAAAGTAGCTGCAGGCCATCCCAAGTGCTAGTTACCGCAGCCTACTTCAGAGGGTGGGCGTCCCCCGGGTCCTTCAGGACTCTCACTGTCTCCCTAGTACTTTCACTGTCCTGCTGCCCAAGTCAAGCTCTTCTGGTTTGTTTCAACAGTCTGCTGTAAACTGAAATGCCATGGCTGAGATATCTCCACTTCCTAGTAAACTCCTCCCGTCCACTTTATAAGAGACAGCACAGTGCACCCCTATGGCAGAACATTCATTTTCAGTTCCCCAATCGGGGCCTTAATATGGGGTTGGCACGGGTGTATCCCCAGTTCACCTCAATGTTGGCTAATGTAAGAGAATCTCTGCCAGACCAAAAAAGCCCACCAGCCATCCTGGGAATGCCTTCTTCTGGACCTGTTTGCCAAGGGACAAGAACCCAGCATTGGGGTAGCAGTGCTTGGTTAATGTGGGCCTGTAGATAGAGTTACTGAAACCAGTCTCCAGCCAGATTTTTAACTAAGAACAGGGACAGAGCTCACACCAGGCCCATGCAAGACAAGAACCTCACTCTCCCCACAATTACTTCCTCATTTTAGAGTATCTTTCAAAGTGAATAGTCATCTTCAAACTACTTAAATTTATGAATACCAATGCTTAGCCTTCTTAGGCAGTCCTCCTCAGCATCCAGATTTGACCACAGTGAATTCCAGGAAAGATTAACAAGTGCATGAGTCTGTCAGAGCCAATCTCCCTGCTAGGCATTAGCATAAAAAGAGAATTCGAGAAGCAGACCAGAGATGACCTGCACTCTTAAACTACTGTACTTATGTCAATTTGAGCACATCCACAATTACACGATACTGATTTAACAGACAATAGTTATATAATTCAGAATCCAGTGCAAAGGGGAAATGCAGAGCCCTTTATTAAGAAAAACAACAAAAATGTAAAACTCAGCTATTTCAGTGAGCCCTTCTGCACACAGCCACTAAGTGTAACTCCCAGGATCATCTTGAGAAAACGTTCCTAAAAACCACGTCACTGTTCATAATTTCTGAGACTGCTAGTTCTCTCCTCTCACTGTAAGTCAAGGATGGCCATGTACTTCTTAAGCCAGTTTATATTTCACCCACTTAAACTAGTGACTCCCTGATGGAAGAGCTAGAATTCATTGACTCACTTAGAAAGAGAAGAATGGTTTCCTTAAAGGAGCCATCATTGGGCTTCACAGAATGGCCCTCTAATCCCTGGCGAGGGAGGACGAGCGGCATGTTCTGTTCTGTGACAATATGACACACAACTGCCTGGGACAGAGGACTGTGGTTGGAGGACAGCAAGGATCACAGGCTTCTCTTCCTCACTGGGAATAGCACCACCCGCATCTTGCAAAGCCAGTGTTGGAGTTGGTCTTGAGCGCTGTGGATTCAGATGCTGAGCTCTGTGCCCCAGAATCAGGTTGCAGTCTGGACATGGGCACTGTATTGACCAATGTGCTGTAAAGAATGCTCCCCAACAATCTCTGATTGGATAATAAAAAGCTAGAGCCTGTGACTGGGCAGGAGAGAGAGGAAGGCAGGACTCTGGACTGAGTGTGGGGATCTCAGGTAGAGACCATGAGGAGAAGGACAGGAAAAGGGAAGGAGGTCACCGTGAGGCATGATGGGCCATGGGGCACATGGCCAAGAGAAACTTGTACTGAGGATGCACACAGAACACAGCAAGACTTGGTTGACAAGTAACAGGCATTTATCTGGTTATTGATAGACTAGTCAAGTTAGAAAAGTTCAGAACATGCCCAACAGTGCCATCCATCAGCTTGCTAATAAAAGCTAATGTCTCTGTGTGTACTTGGGAGCTAAATGGGATAGAGTGGGGCAGAAACTCCCCATAAAATTACTACTATAACACAGAGCCACGTTGACACACAGTTATGTGACCTGGCATGCCTTCCAGACTGATAGAAGCCCCCTCTGGAAAGGCTCCTGAGCAATGACAGGGGAAAAAGTGTGCGAAGCATGGTTCAATCTCAAAATGTTGAAACCTACAGTCCCGCTCTGTGCCCAGTGCCAGGGTTTGAACCCCAGCCTGACACTTACCAGCTGCATTTCAAACTGTTTCATCCCAACGTGTCGGTTTTATATCAATAAAGAAAGAATAACATTGCGCCCCTGTTGAGTAGAGGTTGCTATGGGGATTAGATAAGCTAATTCATGTAAGGTACTCAGGACACTGCTTGGAAACATTCCATACTAGTTATTAAACAGCATTTGGGTGGGAGAGCGGCTCACGAGACTAATTAGCAACTGGTACTCTTTGCTAACATTTTGCTAGCTTGCTCTCATTTGGAAAGAAGAGACCCAAAGATATTTTCAAAGATAGGAAACCTCTTTCCTAAATGAGTCCACGGGATTCTATGACATGGGTGGTTCTTCCTCGCAGACCAGATCTCTCCACTTGGAAAGGGCAGAGCTGGGGATCTGTGCATGGAGAGGTGGTTTGTGTGACACAGTTGTTTTTATCTCTCTCCTCATGGAATGCAACTGGAACCCTTCTTCTTTATTAACATGCGGCTCTAAAATCAAGCAGCATCTCCATTCACTAATTTACTATGTTATAATGCCATCGTCAGCTGCCCAATGGGTAAACCCTAGGCCAGTTTCCTTTCCAAAGCAACCAAACTAGCAAACTCAGGATTCTCCTTTCACCCAAGGTCCTCTCACCTTCCTCTTTAGCTAATGTGTTGCAGAGGCAACACCCATATTGAATTTGTGGAGTCACAAGGGATGTCAGCTCCAACAATTGCATACAGATTTGCTCAGCGACCTCTCACAGGTGCTGCTGACTCTGTGTGCATTGTCAACAGTGACTGAGGGACAGTTATTCACTTTACATGCCTCTTGCTCTAAGGGGAAAGCATGATGTGCTGATTTAAAGAATTCAAATGTCATCTTGATTCTCTGTGGACTTTCTTGAATTTTGCAGACCCCTTCTAGCTTGTCTAGGTCATGTTTGTAAAACGGACAGCCTTTGAGGAACAAGCAAGTTCACAGAAAAATTGCTAAGAGCATTTTTCATAGCCTCCTCTCTCCAACTTCAGCCACACAACTCCCCTACTGTATTGTGCACTATAGTTGCAGTACCAATAACTAACATCCATGGATCTAGCCAGTAACTAACATCCATGGGTCTCATGTGGACTTACTCCAGAGGTCACTAAGTCCTGACAGAGAGTGTCTGCACTATTCACAACAAAAAGGAAATGGAGTCATCGTAGATGTCTATTAATAGATGATAAAGACTATGTGGTGCATACAGACAATGGACTTTTATTTAGTTGTCAAGAAAACAGAAATAGTGACATTTGCAGAAAATGGATTACTCCATTGTTTCTTCTCATAAAAAGTCTAGATTTTAATTTCTAGATAGGTGAGCCTATAGGAGGCCATAAAACTAGAAAGAATACCACGAGAGGGAAAGAGGATCTAAAGGAAAGAGAGAGTAACAGAATATACATTCATGAAAGAACAGGGTCCACTCTTTGGGGAAGGAAGGGGATAAGTGGGGCACCAAGGTAGAGAGACAGGAAAGGAGAATAGGTGAGAAAGATGACCTCCAAAAAAATCTGTACGAAAGCCCTATAATGAAACCTGTTACTTTGTATATTCATTTTAAAAACAAATAAAAATAAATATAATTTAAAAATAAAAGAGCTTAGACTGGAGAAATGGCTTAGTGGTTAAAAGCCCTTGCTGCTCTCTCTTCTAGAGGACTGGAGTTTGGTTCCCAACACCTATGTCTGCTGCCAGAACTCCAACTCTCGTGGATCTGATGCTTCTGGCCTCCCTGGTCATCTGCACATGTGCTTTCTCTGTCTCTGTCTCTGTCTCTCTCTCACACACACACATAATAAAATAATCTTTAAAAACTATCAGGATCACTCTACGTGCAAGCATTCAGGTTTTGAATAACACATGCGTAAGAATATAGATTCCCCCATCAGATCCTGGTGCGCCGTGGCTTCACAGACCTAGGTTCTGCTCTTCCATCCACCCTCCTCTCCACCCTGCCCATCACTGCTCTTTTCACCAACTCTACCGTTCTCCCTTTGCCAGTGTTTCCAAGATGGAATCACCCAGTCTGCAGTCTAGTGAGACTTGCTTCCACATAAGGTTCTGCTGTGTTCTACTGCTGGATGACCACAGAATGTTCCCATCTGTCAGGTAGGGCTAAGGCCCAGTGAAAATGTGAACCTCTGAGTTGCTTCTGCCAGTTTCCTTCAGTCGAGATGCAATACCCAAGACACACAATCCACTCACTTGAAAGGCAAACAATGATTTCACCACAGTCAGAGCTGCACCACCACTGTGACGATCAATTCCTAGGACATTCATCACTCTAGGAAGGAACCCTGCACCCCTAAGTGACTATCCCTTGGTGTATTCCCTCCTGTCCATGAGCAACCATTATTAGTCTACTTCGTAACTCTCTGGGCTGCCTCTGTGTGGACACTCTACATACTTGGAATCATGCACTGTGCTGTCCCTGCCACTGCTTCTTTCACTTAACGTGATGCTGTCCCACTCCACCCATGCTGTAGCACATGAGTACTTGATTCCTTTTCACGGCTGAGTATTGTCTACTGTGTGGGTTTAGGACTGTTTTGTACGTGCATCAGTTGACAGGTCATCTAGGTGTTTCTACCTGTTGGCTATTACGAAGAACGCTTCTATGTTAGTGTTATCATCACTGCCTCAAAATACAGAAAGACATCAAGAACAGCAAGAACAGATTTATTCTGGCTTGGGTTTCAGTGCATAGACTGACTCTGATGCTTCTGACTACGTTAAGGCAGATCACGATGGCGGTAGTATGTGGCAGACAGGACACAATATAACCCATGAAGTCTTGGCCCCATGATCTACTTCTTCCGGCTAGTGCCCACCGCCTAGTTTCTGGAACCTCCCCAAATAGTATGCCATCTGGAGACAAAGCCTTTGGTAAATGCAAAAGTTTAGCCCTTACATTTAGGTCTTTGATCCGCTTTGAGTTGGGTTTTGTTTATATGTGAGGTGAGACAGGGGCCCTACTTTATTCTTTTGCATTTGGACAGTTGATCCAAGATGATCTTATTAGCTACTATGGGTTCCTGGAATGTCTGTTTCAGAATCAATTTGCTTGTTTCTGTAAATGAGCCAGCTGGTTTCTGATAGAGATTGGGTAGATCAATAAAAGACAGATTGGGAAGTAATACCAAATCAATATTACATCTTCTAATGAATCTGGAACATATTCTCACTTACTTGTGTGTGTATGGATGTATTATGTATATGTATATACATGCAATGTTTCAAGACACAAGCATTACACTACATGTCTGTGGTATAGTATCATGTGTTTACGTGTGTGCATACATGCAGGCACATGTGGACGCCAGAGGTCAGTATCAGGTGTCTTCCCTGACTGTTAATCTCCAACTTAATTTTTAAAAATTTACTATGTGTACAAGGAGAGACTCACATGTGCACACCACAGTGCATGTGTAGAGGTCAGAGGACAACTCTGGAGAGTTGGTTCTCTCGTGCCACATTGGGATCCAGGGTTTGTTTTTGGGAGATCAAGAACAAGAGCCTCTGCCCACAGCAGTTCTCACAGCTCACTGATTCAGTGATACTGGCCAGCTAATGAGCTCCAGGGATCTGCCTCTGACCATCTCCTCAGCCCTGGGGGGAAGCCTGACTGGTACCACCTAGCCTACAGGTTCATGCTCCATACATATTTGTGACCTTCGGCATGGACTGTGTTATCCATGTTGTATAGCTGTCTGTCTGTCTATACCTGCAGGCCAGGACAGCCTCACTGACTTTTCTATCTGGCACTCACCAAAACTTTACTCACCTCAGACCTGTCCTAAGGCTTCTAAGAAAGAACATGATTTTTTCTTTTTCCTCAGCAAAATGTGATACATACCTTCAACAGGGCCAATCTGATTGGTCACAGCAAATCTCAGCACACCCTCATCCTCATTGTACAAAGCAAAGGCCCGGTCCACAGTCAGCTGCTGGGTGGCAGGGATGGTCAGGTGTCTGGGGGCGTGCCTGCACACCCTGTAAGTGATGTTCTGTTCGATGTGGTAGGACCACGTTTGGTTGATAGAACCAGAAGTGAGAGAGAAACTTCTGGAACTGGAGGACGTCACGACTGTAACAAACATTTTACAGGCAAACTGGTAAAATTTTAAAACACTAAAACCAAAAATGTTCCTGTTTGGTATATTTTTCTACAGTTTTCTACCCCATTCCTGGAAGCAGATGCCCTTGAGAATTCCCAGAGCTTCTACAGGACGTTTGTAAGGAAAGACCTCTCCTGGAACCTGAGAGGGTACCTAGCCACAGTGCTGAAGAGGAGAAGGGACTACAAGTGCTGCAGCTGTCATCACACACTAGAAACAAGCGTCACGCTGTCCCAGTGTGTGAAAGCTGAGGGCTGTATACACACCACCTGGTCTGCTCCTCACAGCCACGTAAGACAGGCACTGACTGTGTGTGCAGAGACCAGAGTTTAGGTGAGTAGCTTGGGATGTGGTAGATCTCTGCTTGGAACTCAAGGCAATGCAGCTCTACATGTCTCAAGATTTGAGGCACGTTGCACAAAGGAAATAACCCCTCCCCTACAAGGTAAGCAAGGTCCAGGGAAAGACAGAGCAAAAAGTTGTTCCTCTTGGGAGTTGCACCATGATTGGCCCCAGTCTATTCTGAACACAGCTAAGGTCTGTGTTCCAGTCTTTTCTCTGTACTCAGCTCTCATGATGAAAGACAAGGGCATAGACCAGATGCCACTCAAGACACACAAACTGCAAAACGACAATTGTGACCACTGGAGCATCTTGTATGCAGCTCATACTGTGTATAGGTGTGCCCAACCTTCTGACATCTCGACATGGCACTATCATCTGCAAATGTGTTGGGCTATGTTCATAGGCTACTGTGAGGCAGGGCAGGCTGGACGCGCTTTGTACAGCTAATTATACCTTATGCAACTTATCAACAACAGAAAATTGTTTCTACTCTTACGCTTAAAAAATGAGAAAATGGACTTTCCAATGACTCTTTTCCCCATAGATGTGAATAGATTTCTATGTTGACTCCAAATGTCACCTTTGTTTCAGAACGCTGAAAAGCATCTTTCTGTGACCCCCAAAGCAAACTAAAATCATCAGCTGGAACAGTCACAGACAATCATAAATCTAACAGTCCATGCTCGAGAGGATAGTATCTTATCAGTTATTACTATCAGAAAATAATGTGCAAATATATTGACATTCTTGTATACAGAAATCAGCACTCTGATCATCTACATAATTTATATATACACATATATAAAATATGAGTATGTATACCTCCTAAACACAAGAACGAACGAAATTCTATCGACCTCATTTTGTGTCCCATGCAGTTCGGGACATTCCGCGTGACTATTCATTTAACCTAGCCCTTGTCACTATCTTGTGAGGCTGGCACCATGTCCATTTTACAGCTGTGGAAACTCACACATTACCTGAGTCCCTGTGATGATAAAACTCTTTGTACGGAGTAATGTGGGCTGTGAAATTGGCTGGGATGAAGGGCACCTGGCCTTCAATGTTGGTCTTAATGCTCAGATAGTTCTCTGGGTCAAGCCCCTCGGCAGTCTGAGTGACCCGAACCCTCTCCTCTCCAGGGTAAAACGTAACTTCCACGGCATGGACAAAGGCAGCACCTGCAGGAGACAGACACTCAGCCAGTGGGTGACAAGAACTCTTGATTAGGTCATCCTGAGGATTGGCTTATATGCTTGCCTATCATTTAAGAGGCCTGGGTTCAAATAGCTAAGAGGAGTGTGCGCATCCTCCTCCCAGTCTCTGTTGGAGACGTACGGTACCTAAGGGGAGTATGGCATGCCCAGGCTCAGTTCTGGAAGCTGCAGACCCCCTGATCTCCTGAAGGTCTCAAAAGACGCTCAGTTCCCCCTGCCCCGTTCTCTTTAAAATCTAGCATATTAACAGAGAACGTTCCGAAGTTACACTAACGTGATACTTCCATGCTGAGGGGTGATAGCAGAAAATAGGAATTTACCACTCATTAAACCATTCTGTGGCTTTCTGTAAGAGCAGAAAGCTTTCCACGCACAGCAAAACCTCTGCCTTTCAAAACCGCCAACAGCCTGGAGTCCAAGCACATTTCTCCAGAAATAAAATCACCCGCAGAGGCTGTTCAGGTACCAGTTTTGAATCCCTGTTTGCCAGAACTGAGCTCTGCTCACCTGTGAGGCTGAAGCCATTCTCAGAGCCTGGCTTCTCCAAAGCAAAGAGCCAGCCAAACAGGCCTCCGATGGGCAGGACAGGGAGAAGGGCCTGGGCTGCGGGCTGTGGGATATGGCTGATGGCAGTGTAGGCTCTGCCATCATTGCCCACTATGTAAGCGTGTAGATCCACGTCAGTGAAGTGCACAGGAGTGTGACCCACTCGGAGGTGGCCACTCACTTTCCCGTTGACTCGGTGAGGTGCCCCTGAAAGACAAAAGCAATCCTTTCAGCCTTGGCCATCATCAGGCTGGGGAGAGGTGTACACAGGTGAACTCACTCTCCTGACCATGCCCCATGCTCACTCTTTGGAAACATTGCTTTACTATTATTGTTGTTATCACTGTTGATTTTGGTTTTCTTGAAATAAGCTCTCTGTAGATGCTGACTGAGGATTCGTGATGAAATCCCGGCTAGCCTTCATCTCTCAACCCTCCTGCTTCTCCTGTTTCAACAGCGTTACATTTATAGTTATAAACCCCATTTAACAAGTCCCTTCCATGACCAATTCCTCACTTATGATCCAGTCCTGTCTGTAATCTCTTCCATTCCCCTTCTTTACCCTCCCCTTTAGTTCTATCAAGTTAAAGGGCAAAATGGAAACATTTCAAGTCATTCTCAAATTGGGAAACCAGTCCAAACGTATTTATCACTCAGTCATCCCCTGAACGCTTGCAAGTCACTGGTGCTGGGATTCAGGCAGCAGAGACGTAAGGGCACCAAGCAGCACCCACTCAGCAACTGGAAACAGGCAGGTGTCTACAACATACACACAGCCACCCCGGCCTGTCAATCACCTTCTGGCAGGCAGTGTTTCCCGTTTCCGTAAAACCTGGACTGGCAGTGGCAGCAAAAGCCAGTGGTGTAGTCGGTGCAGAAGGCATGCCGGGAGCACTGGCCGTGGCTGTGTTCGCAGGTTTCCTGGTTGGCGCCATTGTATGTGAAGACTGCAGAATAAAGCAAAGGAGCATTAGAAAGGGCAAAGGATTCCAGTAGTTACTACAGAGCTTCGCCAGACATCACAAGCACTGCGTAAAGTTGGCTTGGACTGTGATAAACAAATACACTTGACACTGCAAAGACAGGAACACCACTCAGCCTGAGGGATTGCGGCCAACCAGGTCTTATTACAAGGAGGGTGAGCTGAGAGGCCGCATCACTGTGGCCTGAGAGCAACCCCGCAGGCAAACCGTAAGTGTGCATTAGAGTGAGCTTTATGAAATCTCTATTTGGTGAGGTTAAAAAAAAAAGGAGAAAGAGGCCAAATACTAGCAATTTTGTACGACTAAATGTAAGAGTAACCTTTTGAGAGGAAGCCAAAAAAGAGGAGCTAAGAACCAAGGTCTGTCTAACTCTTAAGGAACCCAAGCTTAAAGGATGTACGTATACTTGGCGTCAGAGGCAGGACTGGGGAGGGAAGAGAGAAGACCAAGGAATAGGGTTAGGGAGCTCCAGGTCCTCGAGGGCTTTGTCCTTTGCATCATGAGTACGATTCTCATGCAGTGGAAACAACCTAGTCCATAGTCACAGAATCTCCACAAAACCACTCTGAACCAGAAGTAAGCTCGACCCCCAAATCTCCGACATTCTCTTCCCATTAAAGAGAGGTATTTGTGTAAGTGGGAGAAGGAATGGAAGGAGGAAGAACGAGAGGAGCCTGGAATCAATGCCATCATGTTATCCTTTATGGAAGAAACGGCCAATGCGTGCCGCCTGAAAGTTGGGTCACAAGCAGGTGAGTGCTTTACTCTAGGATGCTGGGAAATACCTCAATCCCAAGCACAGCCACCAGGAGGCAGGGCGGCTTTTCATGCTTCTGCCTCCCATTCCCAGAAGTCAGAGCAGGCTAGAGACACCTAGAGAATTTGGATCAAACAGGAAGGGCAAAGAATTTCAGTGTACTCGAGCCACTGATGCTGGCCTGAGTGTCAGCTTTGGCCACTCAAAGGAAAAAAAACAGGCTGTGGTGGCCTTCCAGGGCTTTGTCTATAAACAAGGGAACAGGCTGGAGTGGAAGAAACTGAAGACTCAGTATTTAAGGAGAGTATTCTAGACGAGAACAAAAACCAAGACAATGAGAAGATAGATCTAGCTTCAGATGTGTGACAATGCAGCCGGGACAAACACTTGCATCAGCAAACACAAGTATTACAGAACTAACATTTAAACAGGCTTGACATACACCATCGGCTTTAACATTAACCCCCTCTGGCACCAGAGCTGGGGGTAGCAAGTGCTACTTTTAATCTGCTTTTCAGATAGAGAAACAGAAGCGAAGGATTAAGGTGACTCACCTGAAGAAGTCATGAGAGCAGCAAGCAGCTGGATCTGAACTCTGAAGGTTCCAGATCATGACTACTCGCCAGGGGTATCCAACTAAAGGTTAACAACTAACGGGAGTTTGCAGCATGTTGAGAGAAGACACAAAGATAAGAAGTGGCGAAGGGGACTGGAGATGACTCAGCAGTAAGGAGTAGTAAAGGCCTCAGTTCGGTTCCCAGAACTCGCATGGGTGGAATCACAATCACCGGTAACTCCAGCTCCACGGGATCTACTGCCCTCTTCTGGCCTACTTTTGCACCTACACTCATGTGCACATTCCCAAACACAGACAGATTATTAAAAGTAAAGTACTTATTGAGAAGTGCTGAGAGCAGCGTAAGCATTGCTTTGGCAATTATACATCCCTGGGGAGCAGCAAGCTGAGGGGGTCATCAGGTCAGAAAAGCTTTAACCAAGCTTTTCTATTGGTTAAAGAGATAAGCTGAGCTGTCAGAATGGAGTCAGTGATTCCCCTGAGTGATCCCAGCTTGATCAAAGTAAAAAATTAGTCATAGCTGGGCAGTGGTGGCGCATGCCTTTAATCCTAGCACTTGGAGGCAGAGGCAGGAAGATTTCTGAGTTCAAGGCCACCCTGGTCTACAGAGTGAGTTCCAGGACAGCCAAAGCGACACAGAGAAACCCTGTCTTTAAAAAAAAAAAAAATTAGTCATAACAACTTTTTTTTTAAACAAGTAAGTGACAGGCATTAACTTTTTTAAAAAAATAGAAAAATGACAAAACACTGCAAAAAAAAAGGCAGAATGGATCATGACAAGAATATCACAGGGTTCTTTATGGAGAAAACTACTTATTGTTATTAGTTTAGGAATGGGGAGTGTGTGTGTATGTGTGTGTGTGTGAGAGAGAGACAGAGGGGGAGAGAGAGAGAGAGAGAGAGAGATTGAGATTGATTGAGATTTGAGATTGATTTGGGATATATCCCAGGGCCTTCTGCATACTGGCTGTTCTTTGTCACCAAGCCATGCCCCTTATCTCAACAAAAAACGCTGAGTAAAAAGCTGTGAGTGTAACACAGGCATGTCAAAGGGCAGCGTTCCCCAGCTCAGACAGGTGTGCTTCTGAGTCAGCCGGCACAGGTGGCGCTTCAGAAGGTCACAAGCTGGGCCATCTTCAGCCACTCTGCTCTGTGAGACCACAGGCAAACACCACATGCCCTCTGTGGCCTCAGAAGTCCCTAACACACACAGCCAGGGTCTGTCTCTTCACCTCCCTTCTAGCAAGCACTAGGGCACAAAGGCAATCCAATCCTGGTGGACAGAGGAGTCAATTTCAGTTATGTCTGTTAAAAAGAAAGCAGGTTTCCACACACGGCTTGGCTTGCAAATTAAGAGAAGGATATAGATGGATTTTGCTGTTTCGTTATTTTGTGAAGACTGTACTGGCCTAGACCCTACTTTAAGCCTTATCAGGAAATGAAGAGTGGGATGGAGAGGGGACCAGAGGCAGAAGAGTTAGGTTAATTCAACTAAAACACTAGATATGATCATCGCGTGAGTCACAGACACTGTCCAGTAGCTCACACAAGACTATGAATGCAAAAGGGCTATTTTAATACTTAATTACTGTGTGAGTATGTATGTGTGTGTGCGCATGCATGAGACTACCCCTTGAGAATCAGCTCCCTCGCTCTTTAGCGCTCCCTCCCCCCAGCATCCCCCTCTGTGTACCACATAGGCCCCAGGTCATCAGGCACAGTGACCATCTCTCAGTCCCAGGAAAGGGCTCTAAGTTAATAAGAAACTAGAATGAAAAATAGATAAGAGGATTCCTTACAAAGGCTATGATAAGACTCCAACTCCAACCACAAGGAATGAACTCCTTACTGGTCAGCTAACCTGAGACCCTCCTCAGCGTTTTATGGAAATTTGTGTTGTGAGAATGGAACCTGATCCAAGCACACGCCTTTCCCAGTCACGCAACAGCCCCGGTTAAGGAAGATGTGCTGCACTTAAACCCTCGTCCATACCCTCCTACACATACACTCGCACACCTTACACCTAAAACAGAGACGTGTCAGCGAAAGCTAACACCTCCTGTGATTTTCTTTCTTTCATACAACAGTTAGTTGAACAAGTCTTCTCTAAACACTCTAAGCCACCGGCCGAGAAATCAGGCAAACAGTCACTCTGAAGCCTGGGTTCTCTTGAGCAGCAGCCAGTAAACAAATATGGCTGATCTCAGTGAGCTGGGGCCTTGGTAGTAAGAAGTGCTAGTGAAGAGCAAGAGAAAGAAGATGTCCAGGAGGCTCCAGAGGCAGAAGAGACAATGTGAGATGTGAGAAGGGGAACAGAGTCTTGGCGTGACAAATCAGAAGCTGCTGCCCTCGGGAACAGCTTGTGTGGAGGGTAGGTGGGCTTCCGGATGACTGGCTGAGACACCGATGACAACTGCTGAGGGATTCTTCTGGCAACTTGATAGCGAAGCCCACCCTCAGTATGACAGGGAGGGTCAGTATGTTAGGAACGCTGATGATTGTTAAGAAGACTAATTCTGAGGCCCACCTTAAACCCACCACTTCCTTCCCAACTCTACATGGGAATGCCAGGAATCTGTGCTTCCGCCTCCACAAACCATAGATGGTTAAAATGCTACATGACCCGCCAGGCTGGCAGTGAGCAGGGACTGCCAGCTTTAATGAGCTCAATTTGCCATACACTTGACATCTGAGGTCGGACAGGGGCAAAAGACATCTTAGGGGTTTTGTTTTGTTTTTTTAAATCTCACTTTTTTTTCCCATTTAATGTTTTTAAGAAAACTCTTCTCATACCCTTAATAGAAAGAAAAATGGAGTGGGAATATATACAAGAACAAAGCAAGGGCGCTGCCAGGGTACTTGATCCTTCTCCTAATTGGGAGTTTTTAACAAAAATAGAAAATTCTCCTCTGGACTTGCTCTGACCCATCCTTCAATCTTGTTTTTTTTTTTTTTT
>NW_022196915.1:6503859-6516255 GCF_008632895.1 Mastomys coucha | reverse complement strand
AGGCTTAAGCACTTCAGCCACTGGTGTGCCTTCTCACAGAGTGCAGCCTCGGAGGCAAGGAGGTCCCACAGCGCACATCACAGGAGAACACACAAGGTTTCCTGCACCTCCCCATAGCAGCTTGGGCAGGCCTTTTGCCTTTAATAACACTGACAGCTCCCTTAAGAGCAAGACTCAGCATTTCCTCTGCACAGCAGACTTCCCATCCTCCCACCCCCAAATTTTCTCACCTCCCAGAATGACAGACTTCATAGAAATACCATATCTGCTTTGTAACAAACAGCAGTGACATGCCTTCCCTTCCAGTCTGCATGGCCATTTTTTATGTATATACAAGGTGTGTGACGATGCTGGTGGCAAACCAATCAGACTTACATTAGCTGCCAGGGCACACAAGCAGGCTCTATCTTACCTTCTGGATAAGGGACAAGATCCACCAGGGACTTTCTGCACACAGGTGTGATCACAGGTATGATGACAGTCTAGTCACAGACAGTCTACCATGACAGTCTAGACAGGTACCATGACAGTCTAGTCACAGACTGTCTTGGCCACCTGGAGGTAGTCGTGGGTTTGAGGCTTTTAGGGCAAGAAGTCTAGGCTGAGTGTACAGCCTGCTAGAGTTCCTCCTAGAATGGACCTCCAGTGAACAGGACACTTGTGTAACCCCTCTGAAGGCCAGAAGGAGAGAAGGGCTTAGCCTACTCCAGGATAAATGACTTCCAAACCAGAAAGAAGAGGACCCCCTCCTCCATGGGGCAGAACCCACAAGGTATCTGGAGCCCAGGCGCCTGGCCCTTCTAGTTCACATTGCCAACGGAAATCATATTAAGGTTCATACAGAGATCATCGGCAGACTCAAGAGCACTCTAAATCCTGCTAGTCAGCCCCAGTGGCTGTGTGCCAACACCAGCTGAAGCATCTCTGGCAACTCCTTAACTCGCCCCTACCCTGGTTCCATTTCTACCTGTGTACCTACCTTTCCAGAATTTCTTATACTCTCCCCTTCTAATGCCTTAGATTCAGATCCCCAAGTCCTACTTGAAGCACCCCTCCTTCAGTAAGAGTCCTCTGACTGCAGCCACTGACACAGATCTAGCCTCTCAATGCCATCCCTGACCTTGTGGCAAGCTGTCTGCCTCTCACTCAGCAAGACACTACCCCCGTCCAGCCTTCAACCAGGAAGGCTAACATGATCTCCTTCCAGTGAATTCTGGGCATCAACCAAGGTAATGGAATCGAAAGCAAAGTTCCTGCTTAGAGTGCCAGAATATACAGTGCAGCTCAAGAAAATCCCCCCCCTCCGTCTCTCACAGAGAAGCATGCCGGGGCTTGGGTAATTTCTTGGCTTGACAACAAACTACTGGAAAATATAAGTCACCTCAGAGAGAGGATGCTCACACATATGCTGCATTGCTGGCTTGATGAGTTATGGAAGCAAATGATTCAAGGCCAGAACCCAGAAGTGCCTGACGCAGACAAAGTTTGAAAAGAATCTGGAATTTTGATTTAAAAAAAAAAAGTCTGTAAGACAAGCAGAGTGGTGCGCATCTTCAATCCCAGCACTCAGGAGACAGAGGCAGGTGGATCTCTGTGAGTGTCAGGACAGCTCAGTCTACATAGCAAGTTCCAAGAAAGCTAAAGCTACCCAGTGAGACCCTGCCTCAAATAAGTACATAAATACATCATCTATAGGACTGAGGAGGTGGGTCAATCAGTAAAGAAGAAGTTGCTTTGCAAGTAATTAGGACCGGAGGTTGACTCCCAGAACTCATGTTTAAAACAACAACAAAAACAAAAACAAAAGCGAGGCAGTTAGTTCCCTAGGATTATCTGGCCACCAGTCTAGACTACTTTGCAAGTAAATTCTAAGCCAGCAAGAGACTGTATAGATGGCATCCCTAAGGTGACACTCAAGGTTGTCCTCTATCCTCCACGAGTGCACCTGCGAGCGCGCACACACTCACACACAAATACACGCGTGTGTGTGTGCGCGCGCGCACACACACACACACATGCACACACACACACACACACACACACACACACACACACACACACACACACGTGTATCCCCTAATGAAAACAATACTAAAAAGAAGAGAAATTTTCTGAGCCTTTAACAAAGTCCTAATTTCCTGAGTAAGCAAACTGAATACTACACGCTTCAAGGGGAAGTTAAAATTTATTGGGAATGGTGCTTTCTAATCAGAAAAAAGGTTCAAACGTCTCTTTTCAAACTAGACAATAGAGCTGCGGGGGAGCTCAGTCCATCCACCACCAGAAACTGGGGACTTCCTACCCTCAGCTGGTATTTGCAGGTCTCGGTCACCCCCATATTACCATCTACTCAGAGTAAGCCCACAGCTGCCACAGCTGCCGGATAAACCTCCAGGACACCAGCGTTTCCTCTGAACAGAAATAATAACAATTACATGTTTCTGTGCTTTACACATCTCACAAACATTCTTTTTTTTGTGCTTTACACATCTCACATTCTTTTTTAAGTGCTAGGTTTCGCATACATGAACTTGCACACGTGAACACACATAAATATATTTTAAATGAAATTTAAGAGTATTCTTTTTCCCTCTGAGACTTAAAAGCTTCCAGTTGGACAATCTCCCCCTAAATGTTTTTGTCATAAGCATTCCGGCATTTAGATGTCAGTATTGGCTACATTTTGGCAGCTGATAAATACCACAGTTCATGCCCTTCCCGGGTTATGCCGTTACCCTCAGTTCCCAGTGGCCAGTTCCATTTCAGGCCTTTCTGAGCTCTTAAACAGCCACGCACAACCTTTGACATTGTGACACATTGTCATCTACAAAGTTCATGCTTCAAGAACCATGACTGAGTTACAAAAGAAAAATCTCAGAATGTTTTAAGTGAGTTTACAGTTTTGAGCTGGGCTATATCCAGCTACCCAGTTTGCAGCCAACTGTACATGGATCCACTCTTCCATAACTGCACTCCTCTTGGGCCAGGAAAATACAACCCCCAACAAAAAGCCACTCAGAAACACATCTGTACCACAAAATCCCTTTGAGAAAATCCACAATGAAATTTTTGGTGATTATTAGAAGGATCTGAAAGTTCTAAAACCTTAAAAAAAAAAAAAAAAAAAAAAGTCCATGCCTCTGGCTTTACAGAAACAACTGCTCATCAGACCTCACCAAGGAGAAAAGGAACCAGGAGGCAAAAGCTCTTTTTTTGGTTTTTCAAGACAGAGTTTCTCTGTGTAGCCCTGGCTGTCCTGGAACTCACTCTGTAGACCAGGCTGGCCTTGAATTCAGAAATCCACCTGCCTCTGCCTCCCAAGTGTTGAGATTAAAGAGTGCGCCACCACTGCCCTGCAAGGCAAAAGGTTTTTGTGGAGGAAGGCCGGGGAATGGCCAGAGGTCATTCAGCTTCTCTGTTTTCCAGCCTAGCCGGTCACCCTCTACCCATCCTCCACCCTGCTTCCTATATTTTAAGTCCTCTAAAGATTAGTAATGATGGCAGCTATTTTCTTTTAAAGAAACAACTAACGTAGGCACACAGAATGTCACATATATTCACATTAGACCTGATTAGAAAGTCAGAGACTTGGCAGTGAAATAAGTTGCCTCAATATGGCCATGATTCAACTTGACACCAACACTTCTTCCCTAACTATTACTCTATGCTCTGTTAAACACAAAGTGTTTTCTTCCCTCCTGAAGTATTTCTCCAAACAACTGACTCCTGAACCTGCAGAAAATGTCCTAGCAGAACCAAAAGGTCCTCTTTGCTAGGTTAATGTTTTTGTCAAAACACTGAGGGAAAAACTGTCAAGTTGAAACACTGTGAAGAGAGCCGTGACCTCTGACCCTTCCCTCCGGGCAGAGATCAGGAAGCAGGCCCTGGAAGGGGGGAGGGGGGAAAGAGGACGGGATGAAGCTAGGGCCAGTTTCCCAGTGCATCAGTGTGGATGAAAAGCTGTTCCCCTCTGGGCATTCCCCGGCCCTTCCTCCAGCTAAGATCAGTGAGTCACAGAATGAGGATAAGGTTCCAGGGAGGTGAAGGCCACAGCTGTGGGGACGAGAACCAGAAGTGACAGCAGACACAGGTGTCCACCACGTTCTCTCCCTGCAGGCTCTTTAGCATGTTTGCCTACATCTACACAAGGAATTCACCATAGTCTAAGTTAAGTGGCTGTGCACTCCATCCTGTAATGCCTATGAAGCCTCGAAATGGCTCGCCTTCCCTGAACTTGTAGACTGAAATATTTCATTACACTTGGGAGGAGAGCTGGCACAAGCGGCCCAGTTCTTTCCCCACTCCATGAAGTCTAATTTTTTAGAACACATTATTAATGGTCAGGAGACTCCAAGAAGAGCTCTTCTGCCAAAACGTACTTGGCAAAAGGGAATTTATCTCCTTAAAGACAAGGAGGAAAAATCAGTTCCAATCTGCTTGCTAAACTTTTCACCTATTCACTCGGAAGAAAACCACAGCTGTATTTTTTGTTTTGTTTTGGAAGAAGTTTCACTCTATAATCCAGGCTGACCTAGAATTCTCTTTATAGCCCAGGCTAGTCTTGAACCTAGACGATCCTTCCGCCTCAGCCTGCCCCAGCCTACCCCAGCCCACTCCAGCCTGCCCCAGCTAGCGAAGGTGATTGACCACGTCTAGTTTGCCAACTCTGCTATGTTTTCTTTAAACAAAACCCCAAATGCCCAGTTTTCAATGCACTTACCTTGATCATTAGAACCCACGTGGTCCTCTAGTCCTATCACATACTTCCCTCCACTCAGGGGAGGCACATGACCAGACACGGGGTAATTAGGAAGAACTCCTTCCAGAGGAGGGACAGGAACATCTGGCTCTGAAGGCACTGGGCCTGCCTCCGGATAGGACTGGGTGTTTCTGCTCCCAAGGTCTTCCTTGCCTGGAGTCAGGAAAGCTGCATCTGTCTCTGGAGGAACTGGGGTTCTGGGACCCATCTGATCCAAAAGCTCCACTGGGTCCTTGAAATCCAGGACCTCCACCTCTCCCACAGGTGGCCCCTGTTTGGTTTGAGGGTCCAAAGAAGCCGATTCTGTTCCCCGGTAGGATGGCCAGTTACCACGTGCTGGATGTGGCAAAGGAGAAGCGTGATTGGAATCTGGAGATGAGGTGCTACCATCTATGAGGCCCAGATTAGCCTTTGAATTGAAAGACACATCAATTCTGCTGTGACCTTCCAGGGCCTCCCCTGGTTCAACTGGTGGGTATTCAACATCCTCTTCATTCTCATCGTAGTAATCCAAATTGTCCTCCGTATAGCTCTCCAGGGCTGCTGCAGCTTGGTTGAAGGAGTGCTCCAGCGCTGAGGAGCGGGCTGTGGAAAGGTCGCCTCCAACCTCGGCTGGCCTGACATTGTCCAGGGCAAATCTGCTGCTGCCGATGTGAAAAGCCCAGGCTCCAGGAATCCCCAGGTTGCTTAGTCTAAGAACAAAGGAAAAGAGCTGATTGTAACCAGTCCATTCATTCTTCTTCAGAATCTGTTTTGAAACCAAGAGACTATAAAGATCAAAGTCGAATTCTCCCTGCTATGTGAAACAGAAGCAAACCATCTAGTTCATTGAGATAAAGAACCACACTGGAACTTTGCTATAAGCTGCCTTTTGCCTGGCACTGTGCGTGGGACAATAAATCATCAGGTTACAGGTCTGCTCCAGAGGCCCGAACCAGATGGTCTGTCAAAAACCCGGCTGTCTGAGAGCAAACATGGAAAGCAAGAATATTTTATGCTTTCTTTAGTTGAATGAAAACTTAAATCATGTTCCAGCTTACTTAAGCTTACAGTTCTTTAAACATTTAAACAATACTGATTTTTACATGCCTTGGTCTGGCCTAGCCTGCACTAGTGCTTAAGAGTCTTCACTGCATTCCCCAAGGTAAGGGTGTTAGCTATGCTCAGTCTTAGTGAGAAAAAGTTGGTTTCTAGAGGTTAGCTAATCTTTTTTTTATTAGATATTTTCTTTATTTACATGTCATATGAGCTCTCCTTTCCCAGTTTCCCCTCCAAAAAACAAACAAACAAACAAAAACAAGAACAAACCCCTGTTGCCTCCCCCCTCCCCGGGAAATGGATGGATCTGGAGAATATCATCCTGAGTGAAGTAACCCAATCACAAAAGAACACACATGCTATGCACTCTCTGATAAGTGATATTAGCCTAGAAGTTCGGAATACAGGAAGAACAATCCACAAAACACAAGAAACTCAAGAAGAAGAAAGACCAAAATGTGGACATTTCATTCCTTCTGAAAAGGGGGGAACAAAATACCCACAGAAGGAATTGTAAAGCCTAACTATGGAGCAGAGACTGAAGGAAGGACAAGCCAGCCTAATATAGCTATCTCCTGAAAGGCTCTGACAGTACCTGACTAACACAGATGTAGAGGCTCACAGCCATCCATTGAACTGAGTACAGGGTCCCCAATGAAGGAGTTAGAGAAAGGACCAAAGGAGCTGAAGGGTTTGCAGCCCCTTAGGATGAACAACAATATGAACTAACTAGTACCCTCACAGCTCCCAGGGTCTCAACCACCAAGGGCTATACATGGTGGGATTGATTGTTTTGGCAGCATGTGTATAGTAGAGGATTGCAAAGTCGATCATCAATGGGAGGAGAGGCCCTTGGCCCTGTGAAGGTTCTGTGCCCCAGTGTAGGGGAATGCCAGGGCCAATAAGTGGGAGAGGGTGGGGAGGTTAGCTAATCTTAAGATCACACAGCCAATAGAGCCAGAGCTCCAATTTCACGCTAACAAGAAAACTTGTGTTCCAAACATCTACACGTACTGTGATTCACAAGGAGCGATGCATTAGTGACAGCGGGTGATAGATATATCAATACTTTTTAATGTCCAAGTCCAAAACAATCTTTTGCTCAACACGGGTGAGATACAAGTATATTAATCAAAATAAGGCTCAGTATCTGGGATCTTCATTTTCTCAGTAGAGTAGACCACGAACCCCTCTCAGTTCCCAAGAATCTCTTTTTTCCCAGAGGAGTCTCACCAGATAGTCCCAGCTATACTCAAACTTGAGATCTTTTGCTGGGATTGCGAGCATGTGGCACTCTTGCCGGCTCAGTGACCCACTATTTCAACATCAAGGGTACACTGTGAAGAGGACAACTATGTGTAGGACTCCTAAGCCTAAGAGAAAGCTGGAACTGGCCAATGATACCAATCCTGTGTTTGCACTAAATACCATGCTCAAATTCTCCCACTCTACGGAATTTCCTCAAAAGTCAACAATGAGGAATGAAGAGCGAATGGCTAATAAGAAGTTTTAAAATTCACGGAATCATATAACAAGAGATCTTTGTTCACTGGGGCAAGTATTCACCATTCTAGTCTAGGCTTCTACCACAATAATGTTTTTAAAACAGTCGGGGTTTTCCTCAGTTCTCTTTCTCCCTCTCATCCTGTGTGCTGTCCACAATCCACTACCTGTGCCCAAGTGCAGGCATGATACTGCTGTTGCACTGGTTGGATTTCGTCACCTTGATGCAAACCCAGACATATCTATCTGGGAAGAGGGAACTTTTGATTAAGAGATCACCTCAACCACACAAGCCTGAAGGCAAGTCTGTCAGGTGGGGGGAGGGCACTTTCTTGGTTAGCGATTGATGGGAGGAAGAGCAGCTCACTGGGTGGTACTCCCCTACTGTACCATCTCCGGCTGTGTAAGAAATAAGGCTGAGGAAGATATGGGAACCAAACCAATAATAATGTTCTTCCACAACTTCTACTCCAGGTCCTGCCTCCCTCCAGGTTCCTGTCCTGCCTTAGTTCCTACCTTGGCTCCCACAATGCATTGTGACACAAGATAATAAACCAAATAAACCCTCTCCTCCCCTAGTCAAGTCAGTGTTTTGTCGCAGCAACAGAAAGCAGGCTGCAGCTACTGCTACAGTTCACTTAGATGTAGAAAGCAAACCGCCACCCTTTCTGCGATTTGCTATACTCGCTTGCTATGGTTCCTTTTTATTTATTTATTTTTTTTTTTGAGACACGGTCTCAGGTAGCTCAGGATAACCTTGAGCTTCTCTTCCTCCTGCCTCCACCTCCCAAATACTGGGATACTAGGTGTGAGCCACTGTGCCCAGTTTGTGTGGAGCTGAGGATAAAACTCTGTGCTTTATGTCCACAGGGCAAGTATTCCACCAGCAGAGATTCATCTCTCGCCCTCACTTGGTATGCTTATAGAAATTAAGGTTGCAAATAAAACAAAACTCCAGATAAAATGGCTCAGCAGGGAAACATGCTTATCTACAAGAGCTGAGAGCTATACCCGGAAACCACATGGAGGGGGGAAGAGCACAAACTCCCACAAACTGCCCTCTGACCCAGACACACCCCCAGCTGCCCCAACCCCCAACTCTGCGTAGTAAATGTAATTTTAAAAACTGAAACCAATCAGTAAGAGGAGACGCTGGGGCCTGAGTCCACCCCCACAGCAGGGATGCTGCAGCTGGGAAACTTCTTGAGTTTGGAAGTGGACAGCTATAAAAGCTTCAAAGAGTAGGAAAATACAAATTATGGAAGAGTAAAGCTAAATAAATGCCTTCTAATGAGACATAAATCAATATCCTGGCATTTGCCACAGTGCCTGATGGGAATCTCAGCAATTAGTTTACCCTCCACTCTGAGGTCCTTTGGAATGCTCACTGACAGAAAGAATCTGTCTCCTAGAAAGGAAAACTGGATCGTAAAACAAAATGGCCATGCCTTCCTCCCTGAGTTTTTAAGAAGAACATGTGAGAAACCCCACATTAAAGGCTCAGCGCAGGCCCTGTGGGTAATACCTACCTAATAACTACTCTCTTCTCTTCCTGAGTGTGCATACACTTCACAAGAGCCCTGCAAACATGAATAATGTATGACCTTTGTTTGAGGAAGAGATTCCAGACTCGGAAAATGACCTCCTCCTTAGTGATGTACAACAGAGCATCCAGAGAGAACTAGGACCACGATCCTGAGCTTCTTTAGTTCACAAATGTTTTCCTCACAATGCTGGGCATGTACGGTGCAATGTTTGAACCCTTACGCCGACAACACTGACAAAATCTGGAGGAAAGAGGCCTACGAGACAGTGTTAAGCATGAAAACACTGAATGGGAGGCAGGCTGCACTCTGGAAGGGGAGGTAGCACAGCTGTCACTCAAAGTAGTAGCAGGATAATTCTGACTTGCATCTCATGCTATTCTGTTGTCTGTATTTTGTCTCATCTTATGAAGTGTGAGGTACAACAAATCTGTCAGTCATTCTGGTTACGTCTTATGCTGCTCCTCTCTGGCAATTCTGATATTTCTGGAAAGCATCAAAGGAGGAAATGAAGGAAGAAGCAGATTGGGTGGTTGGCAACGTGTGTGTTTTTGCATGTGTGTGTGTGTGTGTGTGCGCGCGCGCGCGCCTGTGTCTTAAAAATCGTAGTATTTCAGCTTGATGGTGGTGGTGGCGCAAGCCTTTAATCCCAGCACTTGGGAGGCAGAGGCAGGTGGATTTCTGAGCTCGAGGCCAGCCTGGTTGGTTTACAGAGTGAGTTCCAGGACAGCCAGGGGCTACTCAGAGAAACCCTGTCTGGAAAAACCAAAAAAAAAAAAAAAAAGTCGTAGTATTTCAAGCACTCAGCCCTCCTTCCAAGGGCTCTATGTTCAACCTGGGGAATGAGAGTCTTTAAGCTCCTGGGTAGGAGATAAAAGGATAGAAGGCAAATAGCTAAGTTTGTTCTAGAGCCTAGACTACACAGCGGGCGAGAAAGAGACCAACAGACACCCAGTATGGATCACGGAACAGGAAAGGACACTTGTATGTAGAGCTCTTAGAAGGAGGGCTGAGTGCTTGAAATACTATGATTTTTTTTTTTTAAGGCACAGCCCCTGGATGCCAACAGCACCTGGAAAGAAGGATCAAGAATCACAGAATATAAGCCTGCTGGGCAGTGGTGGCACACGCCTTTACTCCCAGCACTTGGGAGGCAGAGGCAGGTGGATTTCTGAGTTCGAGACCAGCCTGGTCTACAGAGTGAGTTCCAGGACAGCCAGGGCTATACAGAGAAACCCTGTCTCGAAAAAACAAAAACCAAAACAAAAAAAAAACCAAAAAACAAACAAACAAAAAGAATCACAGAATATTAGAATGAGAATTGGCATCCGCATGGCCATAGGAAGCTGGTATGTGTCTGTGTGCACGCATGTGCGCGCGCGCACGCGCGCGCGCGCGCACACACACACACACACACACACACACTGCCATCCACCCACTCTGGTTCTTCCTTCATTTCCTCCTTTGATGCGTTCCAGAAACATTGGAAATGCCAGAGAGGAGCAGAGTGAGGCAGTGAGAGTGACTGATAAAATGAAACAAAATACAAACAACAGAGACCCATGAAATCCAAGTGAGAATCACCCTATCTACTCTGCAGAAGGTATCACCCCCATTTCTGTGCTTCGGAGCTGTGCTGACTATGGCTTGGACACTTAACCCTGACATAAGCACCTCTGGCAATTTCTGTAGGCCATTTGTAAAACTTGGGAGATAGCTGCGCTTAGTGTCTGTAAGTCCAGCGAGTTTTAACTAAGAAAATATCTGCAAGTGTTTTATCACAATGCTTTGCAGACAGAAAGTGATCAATAATCTGTTTGCTGAGTCACTCTGTCTGCCCGAGATCTTGTTGATAAGCACAACAGATGCACGCAAACGGGTAAGGGTTTCCCATAACCAAGAAGCAGAATAGCCTATTGCAGCACTAGCAGAAGAAGCCACTGGGGAGACTAAGGAAATGGATTTGTCTCTGGCAACGCTGTGGGCAAACCGCTCAGCATGATTTCAGGTAATGGTGCCTGGAGAAGACCTGAGCCTTCTAAAAGCCTCATCTATTCCCCTTCCCCAATTATATAACTCGTAATTTAATCCTCAACAATACCTGTTTGAAAGACTAAATCGTGATGCCTCCTCTGGAGAAATCATTAACCTGAAAAACCTCCACTGAGGCAGTTATTATTGGATATTTTTATGCAGCTCCAAGAACAATGTTTTTCATAGCAAGCCCCAGTGGTTCTGCAAAAACACATGATTGCTACTCACTCTGGTTTCTATGCCTGACTGACAGTGTGAGAAAAATAAAGGATCTTTTATACCTTCGAGAGCCTGAAGCTCCAGGGTCCAGCTTAGCTACTGATTTTGAGCCAGTGTCTTTCTTAGAAGCCACCACAGCTTATTATCGAATGGTCTCTGGTCACTTGAGATCATGTCCCTCCTAAACGTCTGTCCTTCCACTGGATAGCAGAGGCACACACTCCACGTTACTTACTGGTAGAGATTCTTCACAGACTGCTCAGTGTTAGTCAGGCTGAAATACAGTGCTTCTCTCTTCAGGTCATCCGCTTCCCCTCGGCAGAAACCCGCCCTAGCGGGAAGCTGCAGCTGGACATTGTAGGACTCTTTGGGGCGGGTTCCAAAGAACTGAAGGCCATTGGCAGGATAGAGAAAGAGGGCGTAGGTATCGGATCCATCGGATGCCAGAACAGCCTGGAAAGTGTTCAGCTGTGGACAAAAAGGAATTGCAGACATCCTTAAACAAACAAATAAACAAAAGAAGAAAAACAGAACACAGGCAAGGTGCCCAAATCCTTTTTAGGATTTCCCCACTTTGGTTTTGAACACAATCTCCTTTAGAATTCTCTCTTCAAATTACAAATATAATTTTGTAAGCTATGAGTTAATTATTTTAAACCTCTGCTACCAATTTAGATCAGCAGTTAAATAATGCATATATAAAACTCTAGTTTAAAAACTTTAGGGCTGCAGGCAAGAGGATGAGGAAGAATTAACTAATGCTAAGGATCTTTGAAAAAGCCATATGAAGGGCCAGAAAGATGGACAGCTAAGGGCACTGGCTGCTCTTCCAGAGGTCCCAGGTTCAATTCCCAGCACCTACATGGCCATGGTAGTTCACACCTGCCTGTAACTTCAGTTCCAGGGCTTCTGACAGCCTCACAGATATACATGTAGGCAAAATGTCCATGAACATTAAATAAATTTTTAAAAAGTCATATGAAAACCTACTTCCCAACATATAACAAACATTTAAAAGAACTGGCTTACAGGGGGATAATGCTCTTCCTATCAGCCACAAATTCTCAAAAAGCCCAGAGCCAGGTGTAGGACACCTTGCCCTCAAGTTGTTGGTCAAGGATGTCACAGAGAAGACGAAGCCAGAGTTGTCAATTGTCAGTGCTCAGGAATATCCATCAGAATGTGACGGTAAGATCCTATAGCTGATGACATCACAACATGTAGTAGGTCAAAGGACTTGGAGAACTCACACATAGACAAGCATTCTCTCTCTCTCTCTCTCTCTCTCTCTCTCTCTCT
>NW_022196915.1:6497165-6503621 GCF_008632895.1 Mastomys coucha | reverse complement strand
CAATCACTTTCTGGGTGGATTTAAGGCCTGCTCTACAAGAGGAAACGTCTGCCTGGTATTGTAAATCTGGCCAAGAAACCATGGTGGAGGGGCTCATAAGCTCTGGGAGTGAACCATGAGTATTATTTTATTAAATGGATATATAGTATCAAATCCTACCAGTTATAAACTCATACATTAGCGCAGCTCTCAGGGGTCATAGGGGAGCATCTTCGTGCAGTGGGTAGTAGTTAACACACACTTCATAACTAGTCCAAGTATAGAGAAGAAACTATCTGTGGAGATTCAGGAACACTGGAAAGAAAAGAAGTGGGAAGAGTTTAAGAGCCAGAGGTCAGAAAACAATGTCTTGTGAACATAACACGACTGTTGTACTCATAAACTCACAGCAGCTGTGGTGACCAGCAGAATAGCAGACCACTCACACTCAAGCACGGATGAGAGAGGGCACAGAAGCTCGCACCTGTAGCCGAGAAGATACTGACAGTGGGTGACTGCTAGGAGAGAGTTCTCTTTAGGGGTGTGGTCCCTGGTGGGTGGACCCAGCTGCAGTGGTGGCTCCTCACCCGTGGCCTGACAGGCTTCCTTGTACTCAGGGAGTTATTAGAACAAATAAAGGACACGAAGTTGTGTGGACAGAAGTAGAGGAAGAGTGGATATACTGAAAGATATTAGATAAATGAATCCAGCAACTTTAAAACAGAGTGTATTTAAAATTGTTAAGGTTCTAAGTTTCTCCAGCCCAAACTCTTTTGAGATGCTGAACAAGAAACAAAATTAACTTGCTCATTCCTATACCCCCAGTCCTGGTGTGTACAATCTTGTGGCTTAGCATCTCTATTATGGATCATCCATCCATCCATCTATGCATCCAAGGCATCCATCCAATGCCCACTGCAGGTAACACTCAGTCAGGAAGTGGCTGATTAAAAAGGCCTCCTTACTGATCTCACAGTCAAACTCCCTTTCCTCTTCAATCTCTCTTTACAACACAAGTTATCTTGTCACACTGCAGGTGAAGAAAGAGACCCAGGGGCTTAAGGTTGGGCAATGGGTAGTGGTGGCAGCCAGCCAGCCCCACAGCTCATGCCCTGCAATAGTCAGTCATCTGAACTCTACCAAACAAGCCAATCCAGGGCACATGCTCTGACCCAATCTCCCTTCCCAGGCTCAGCTCTACTACACCCTCAACATAGTGTTTAAGGGTCTCTATTCCTACTATGTGCTTTGATGCTGTGTTCATATTTCACTGCACCAAGAAAATCCTAACCGACAAGCACTGCCTCCTGGGGCCTAAGTACTGTCCTTCCCTATGGGACCCCTTCCATCCTCCAGCACCCACTTTGTGGGCTTCCAGTATGAATTCAGCTCATGCTAGTTGCCTGGTTTGGCTTTGAACTCCACTCACTAGCCCGTCTGAATATTAACTCATCAGGGCTGAGTAGCTGCTAAGCCACATTATGTTTGAAGCTGAGGCACAAAGGAGCCAAAGTCAGTGACTATGCCTCAAGAACCCAAATTATAGGAGAGGGAAACAGTCAGGACTGGAATTTTGGGAGAGTGACTGGGGATAGGCATGGTGGCCGAGACCACAGAGAAAGGAGAGTGTCCAGGACATCAGAGTGGGGGTGGGGTGCCATCACAGTGGCAGCCAATGAATGAAGATAAACACTGCAGGAGCCAAAGCAGACAGAGGAGAGTGATGGAGCCTGAATTAACACCCTGGTGACTCTGGAATTACTTCTTGGTATTTCATTTACTTAGTCTCAAAAGAACCTTTTCTGCCTTTACCACCTTCTTCCACCAAAGAATTCATTAAAGGATGCTCCACTGGCTCAGAGTCTGTAGTCAGCTTCTTTCACTAGATCATATTTGTTTTATGATTTAATGGGGAACTGGGAAGACATTTTTTTAAGAAACAAAATCCCTTACTGGTATCATCACCTCTCCATTTTGCTAAACAAGACAAAACTGGACACAAGAAGAACCTCAAAATTAAATACAAGGCACGAATGTGTCCTTGTGGTTTTTTTGTCTCGTTCTAGAACATCTCAAATGTTAATTTTACCTTCCTAACATATAATACTAAAGTATAGCTTTGAGGTTCAGGTAATAGGGCAAAGAAATGAAGGTATTAGTATAGTTTCAAGAAAAAAAAAATCAAAACTATGCAACTCCACTGTATTCTCTAATAGGGAGGAGAGTCTGCTTACCTTCCTTTAAAAAAAAAAAAGGTTCATGTATTCAGTCCCTACTTGCTACTTTGTTACAGCTGTAGTCCTCAACAATCTCATCAGCAAAGCTTGACCCTCTAAATTTCTAACTCAGGTACACGCAGAACACGTGTCAGTCAGGGTGGGGCCAGTGGCTGCCAGAGTTTTATTTCAGTCACAACAAAGTTCAACTAGGAAGATAAAAAGCGGAACTAAGAATCCCATCCTTAAATAACCAACTGTGGAGGCTCCTGGCATGGTGGCCACAATCCACATCACAAGATAAGGGAGAACCAAGGTTCTAAATTTAGAGAAATTCCATATGATAAGGTCTGTCTACATGTGGAGATTGGAAGGCTGTGGGGAGGAGGCCTGGGGAGAGGTGAGGAGGCTGTGCCGGGAGAGCCTGGCTTCTAACCTGGAAATCTGCATTTAGTGCCTTATTTGTTCAGTGTCTTTTCTGTGTCACCTTTTGGAGAAGCACTCACTTCAGATGGCAAGTGTTTAATTTCCTTGTCTCCACTAAAATAGGCAAGACCAGAGGAAAAAACAACAAAAACTTCCTTTTAATATAGTTTATGATCCCAAAGTACACTCCAAAAGAGTTGAGCTACTTGAAAACTGCCCACACATGAACAGACCCCTTGTCAGGGCTGCAGACTTCCACACAGAATGGCTAAGAGGCCACTTCATAGGTCCTGAAGGGCCCCTTCTCACAGACACACTCTGACTGGTTTCCAAAGGGAAAGGCCCTCACATCCCTAGAGAAAAGCCTTCCAAGAGCCCTCCACACAGGTTCTGAAGGGAAGCCAAACTCTGTACAAGAGTCATTGGCTCCCAACTTCCCCTGGATGCCAGAGAGGAGAGGGGCCCTCCAGAGGGTGGGGCAATACAGAGGGGATCAGGCCAGAGCTGCCTAGCTGCAAGGTCTCCAGTTTCCTGTTCAGACAGAAAACCAGAAGCCTTTGCAGGAACCACACAGGAGCCTCCGTGCTCTTTCTAGATACAGAATATGGCCTTCCAGAGTTGCTAGGACAAGGGCAGAGCCAGGTGAGTGCACTAACACATACCATCTGACAAGAGTAAAACATCAGCCAGCAGAATGCCATCTTTCCAACTAGGGATTTGCTTATCCAGCTTTACCAAACTGGATAACAAAATTAGAAATGGAGCGATCCCTTCCTGGGGACAAAGTGTTCAGTCTTCCTTAAGGACAAGTTCTCTGGAGTTGTAAGGCCACTGGTTCTGGCCTCCTACACTTGGTATGAACACCAACCTCCACCTTGTGTGGTATTCTTTCCTGTGGGGACACTGGCATTCTTGGGGTGTTCCATATTCACCTCCGTACTGAAGAGTTAAGAAAAAATGCCTAATACTTTCACAATGGCATAGTGTATCCTCCCTCATATGTAGTCTTTAAGAACACCTTAGCAGTTTTCTTTAACCCATTTTTCATATATCTAATTATTCTCTATTCTCTTTGTCTTCACTGGCCTGTGGTAAATTATACACATACCCTTTCTGTGGACTGTGGCTCCGGAAATTAAAAAGCTCCAGCTAAATCCAAAGTTCTTCATCAACAACTGTCATCTTTGCACCAACTCAACATCCATCATCCCATGTTAAAGCATCGGCAGATCAACTGATGGATACTACAGATTGTCAATCTAGCAGTACTGTCCAGGAAATAGCCTCAAGGCAAGTCTCTGAGAAAGTATCTTGGTTACGTTGATTAGGAGGGAAGACCCACCCTAAAAATAGACAGCATCATTCCCTGGGGCCCTTCCTGGAATGCATACAAAGGAGAAAGCAAGCTTAGAAGCAACACCCATCTTTCTCAGCTTCCTGACTACAGATACAATGTTTCCATCCTTCTCCCGGGATGCAGCCCAACCTAGGGCAAGCTCTCCTGCCATTCATTCTCAGTTCCCATTCCTGTGGTCCTTCCAAACCAAATGAAATTCCTCATCAACATCAGCATACTGCATAACTCAGTTCTTGATAACACCCTCCCCACAGCCCTCCCCCGAAACCAAAACCACACAGAGCAACAAAACAGTACCCATCAGTACTCCAGATCTTCCAGCCATAACCTCTTTGCTCTATGAAGTGAAAGTTTAAGAAATCTCAGATTAACAAAATGAGCACTTTATTTGTTCAGTTTTTAAATGCAGTTGTACCATGACATTCTTGCATACCAGGTAGAACACTCAGTCACACCCAATGTGAACATCATGGAGAGAATGAAGAGCAGCAGAAGCATTTTACGCTGTGAAGATGTTATTCCTCTGATGTCAGGTTTCCAGTAACTAATACTAAGATTACTACACCAGATGTAAGAAAAATATGTAGAAATCACAGAATCCTCCAAGCAAGGGAGATTAATGTGTGCCAAAATCTACCTCAAAAAAAAAATTTATCAAAGCAAGAGCTCCATCCCAGGACTTTCAAAGTATTCAGAAGAGCCTTCCATAGGAGTAATCGAAAACACATCCTGTGCATAAACCCTTATCATATAGAACAAATTCTGAAGCCCACTCAGCCTACAGCAATACCTGAAGAACGATCTAGATGGAAAAGCTAAAACACAAGAAAGTTACAGAATTTTCTCCACCTAATTCCCGAACAAAAAGAAAAGATAAACAAAGATAAAAAAGTGATTCGAAAAACCCTCCATTTAAAAAGTCCTTATACAGAGGAGACTCGGCAAATAAAGCCCTTGCCTTGAAATCCTAGTTCAAGTCCAGGAATCCACGTAAAAGAAGAAAACTGCTTCCAAGAGGTTCTTCTCCCAAGCTCTGCACGTGCACCATGCTGTATGCACACATAAATCATACAAAACCACATACCATACATGTCATACACACATACCATGCATACACACCATGTACCTACCATATTCACATAAACACACCATACACACATATGCACACACACCATGCACATACTTATATCATACATACCATATACAGACACACACATAATAAACACACATATTCATACACATATGCAAACACACACATAATGCACATACTCAGACACACAAAACACCACCTTGGTTAATTCTTATTACTTGTTACTGACTTCACAAGTACCTAGAAGGTATAATGAGAGAAATCCTGTGCCTTTGGATGTTACTCAGTCATGAAGGACTTACCTAACCTTCATGAGGACCTGTGTTCAAGTTCCAGAACTGAAACATTGAAGGAGTGGGAAATGTTTCAGTGTGTCTGGTGTTGGTAATCGAGCATGAGGATCTGAGTTCGATCCCTAGAATATGCACTGAACAAAAACAGTCATAGTATCGTTCCCAGGTCGGCAGTCCCATAGCTAGGAAAGCAGCCCTGGGTGTCTCATCAACCAGCAATCCCAGCTTAGGTGCTAAGTACAGGGTCAGAGAGCGATGTGCCTGAAAGTGATTTGAAAGAGAGCTGGAAAGAGTGCTCAGCGCTTTAAAGGCACTTACCACCTAAGCCTGATGGCCAGAGTTCAATCCCCAGACCCCACAAAGAAGGAGTAGAAGAGAGCTGACTTCCAAGTTGTTCTGTGACCACCACAGTGTCACAACATGCACACAGCAAATAGACAAATAAATATTAAAAGGTGGATGGTGCCTAGGGAATGACGCTCAAGGTTGTCCTCTGGTCTGCACACACATGCACCTCCACACACGTGAGTGTGTGCAAGTGTGCATTCGCACACACACACATACATATACTCCAAAAGGAGAAACTGTCGAAGAATGTTGCTGATGAAATGAGAATCCTAACATAAACTTATCTCTCTGGGGCTGCAACCTTCATGTCAAATAAGCACTAATACGCTTGGGACCCACCACAGCCTCAAGACCCCAGAACCTCAGTGCAAATGTTTCTTGCTCTAATTCTTTTTTTTTTTTTCCCATTGCAAGAAACCAATTCAGCTGAACTTTCCTTGGGAGTAGCTGAACACTAATTTCAAAGTGACAGTGGCATCAGAAGGGTCCCTCACAACAACTTCACTCCAGTTCACACTTCCTTTGAATATGGCTCCAAGAACTGTCCTAGCACTAAAGCCACACAAACACTAAAACACTAACCTCATTTCTTGAAAGGCTTCAGAAAAATCACAACTATTATTATTGTAACTACTTATATCACTCATGCATAGAAAACGGGTCTTGCAGTCGGGCAGTTGTGGCGCACGTCTTTAATCCCAGCACTTGGGAGGCAGAGGCAGGCGGATTTCTGAGTTCAAGGCCAGC
>NW_022196915.1:6490763-6497102 GCF_008632895.1 Mastomys coucha | reverse complement strand
AAAAAAAAAAAAAAAAAAAAAAGAAAAGAAAACAGGTCTTGCATGAAAAATGTTAGGAAGGGGAAAACTGGGTCATCTAAGTTGCCTTTGCTTCACTTAAAGCAGATTTGGAAATTATTTTCTCTTCCGTGATATAAACAGTAATTATTGCACTTACCCTGTGGGACTGTGTTGAGACGACAGTATAAAATGCTCCTGCAAGAAGTTAAAAAGAGAGGGCAGAGAGATGGCTCCCTGGTTAAGATTACTGGGTCTTCTTCCAGAGGACCTATGTTCAATTCCCAGCACTCACAGGATAGCTCACACTTGTAGGTAATCCTCTCCAGGGGGATCTGATGCCCTCTTCTGGACTCCATGGGCACTGCATGCAATAGTGCATAGGCACTTGCAGCCGTAAGACCCATACACATAAAATACAATTTTTAAAAGTCTAAAAAGAGAGTATGATTGTGTGAACAAACAGATGACTTAACAACTGTCTAAATAGTTTGCCCTTCGACTCTTAGTAACTAACGTCACCAGAATGATAGTGCACAGGCTGGGTCGTGGCTCAGCTAGTAGAGCACCTGGTCAGCATGGGTGCAACTCTGAGTTCAATCCCCATCAACTGGGTAGGGTATGACCCTGCACATCCGTTATCTCAGCATGCAGGTGAGAAGTGGGGCAAAAGCATCAGATTCAAGATCATCCTCCATTACGAGGTTTGAAGCTGATCTGGGATTCATGAGGATCATCTTAAAAGAGAAAGAGATGGGGTGGGGGTGGGGAAGTCTGTCAAAAGCAAAACAAAACAACAAAAGTTAGACTCTCCCACTTCAAATCTTTCAAGGCTGCCCACTCTCCTGGAACTAAATCTACACTCCTCTCTCTTCCCTGGAGCCTTCCCCCCTTAGATCCCATCTCCCCTGCTCTTCTGAGAGACACAGAGCCTGCCATGCCCCCAGTATATTAACCTTCAGAGCACAGGCTGATACAAGTTCTGCCTTCTATCCTGAAAGAATTGACTTTGCTTGCTCATTGAAACCTACCCAAATGGAATCCCAGAAACAGGAAGGGTTTGGAGGAAGCTCTAGGCAGAGGGCCTCCCTTATTACCTAACAAAAGGTTATCAGTGAAGTCCCTACTAAATATAAGTGAGGTCTTCCAGAGTAAGAGCAGTCAGCTCAGTGTCCATTTCCGTGGCAGATACAAGGCGATTGTATAAAAATGGTTTCTGAATTAAGAAGTATCAACTATGTTTAAATAGAGATATAGGCATATATATGATTCTGTGACATATAGGGCTTTTTGTTTTGTTTTTAAGATTACAAGAGAAAGCTGGGCAGTGGTGGCACACACCTTTAATCCCAGCACTTGGGAAGCAGAGAGAGGTGAATTTCTGAGTTGGGGCCAACCTGGTCTACAGAGTGAGTTCCAGGACAGCCAGGGCTACACAGAGAAACTCTGTCTGGAAAAAAAAAGATTACAAGAGGAACTGGGAAGGCAGCCTAGTCACTGAAGTGCTTGCGGTGCATGTGTGAAGCCCTGAGTGTGATCCACAGTACCCAGACGAAAGCAGGGCATGACAGCATACTTGTAATCTCAGCTCTGGAAAGAAAAACAAGCAGATCCCTAGGGCTCACTGATCAGCAAACCTAGCCTAACTGGGGAGCCCCAGGTCCCAGGGAGACTCTGCATAGAAAGGCAAGATGGCTCCCAAGCGCTCTTACTCCCTTCCCCTCTTCCTGCTCTGTCCCTTCCCTCCCCACGCCCCTCCCCCTCTCTCCACGTGTTCATGGCCAACCTCTACTCCTCTCCTTCCCTCCCTCTTTCCCTTTCTCTGTTTCTACTACCCCCTCAACTTCCCTCTCTGTGCCCCAAATAAACTCTATTCTACACTAAAAAAAGAAAAAAGAAAAAAAATGCCTCCCAAGCAAAGACATTTAAAGATGACCTCTGGTCCACACATGCATGTGCGCACTCTCATTCATAAATGAAAACTTTTTAAAAAGACTATAAGAAAACAGAAATATAAGAACTGGTGATCTAGTTGCTTATATCAGAAAAGTTTATTCTGTCTTTTATTATAAGCTTGTTATACATGATTTTAGATAAATGTTTAAAAAATAATGTATGATGAATGAATGATGAATGAAACCTAACAGTGAGGACTGTCTTCTCTAGCCCTCTAGCTGGCTGGCCTGCATGAAGGAGGCACAGTGTATGAGTTGAAGGTATTCTGTTGAACTGTAATTGAGATGTCAAAGCCAGGCATTACAAGGCTAGTCAGTAAACAAAACTAGACGCTAACCTGTCAAGTAAGAAACTATAACTTCAAATGATGTTTACTTCTAGTTCTAGATCTCGGCTCTCGGCGGGTGCAGACTTAAGGAAAACATGTCTCTTCCTTTAAGAACACAGAGCAAGCACAGCCACTGTCAGGGACTGGGACAATGGGCAAGCTCTAAACCTCTGAGGGCAGACACAGTGGGAGGAGTGAAAGTAAACTCTGTCTCTCCTGATCTATGCCATTTTACACCAAGGTGGAATTTCACAAGAGGACTCTGTCTCTACCTACACCAGGAATGAGGCCATCTACCCTGACCAACCCATGCTCACTTCACATGTTGCCAAGACCAACGCTAGGAGCAGAGTTTTTGGTGCTTTCTCCAGCTAGACTGCAAAACAGTCTCCTGCAGACAGAAGTATGTAAACTGTTACAAAGGCAATGTGGGGGAAAACTACAAGGAGCTACTAAGAAGTGCATGGCATCCTTCGGCACTTTCCTGTGATGTCAGCTAAGGCTGTGTAATGATTCGACTCTGTAAAAAACCTTGGCTTCAGAGAGGTGCTGGAGAGGTGGCTCACCAGTTAAGAGCACATGTAGTCCTTTCAGTATGCTAGCTCAAATCCCTGTACACATTGTCAGTTAAGTGAATCACAACTGTCTGTAGGTAACTACTCCAGCTTCAGGAAATCAAAGTCCTCTTCTGGCCCTACCAACACCAGCAGACACAGAGACTCACACACATGAGTAAAATAAAAGCCTTGAAAAGCATTTTACAGTGCTGATCATAATAAAAACACGGGTGCAACGCAACCTTTAATGACCACTAGGAAGGGTCATAGATGCACTGGGTGACATCTTATACGGTTGTTATGTTACAGAAACACACTTTCAAGAGTATACTATCTAGCAGAAGAAGCAAGTGCAACAGTAACATAGGCACTATGAAACCACCATTGTTAATGGCAACAATATGCTAAACAAATAACTGGAAATGTACATACAAAATATGGGTTATTTTTGGTTTGTGGAGACAGGGGTTCTCTGTGTATTCTCACTGTCCTGGAACTCACTTTGTAGGCCAGGCTGACCTCAAACTCAAGAGAGATATGCTTACCTCTGCATGTGCCACCACGCCCAACTCATACAAAAAAATTTATTGGTGGTAGGAAAATTAAGAGGTTCCTGAATTTTTCATTTTTTTCCTTCAATGAACGTATCATTAGAAATATTTGTGTACTTATAGGTGGTTCCAGAAATAAACTGTAAAGTGTCTTAAGTTCCCCCAGGGTCTTTGGTATCTGAGCCTTACTTAGTCCCTCATTTCACTAAGCCAACTTAGCCACTTTAGAGCGCCTTAGAGGCTCCCAGAGACAATAGACTTCACTCACAAGTTGCCTAAGCACTGGTTTCATCCGGCTCAACGCCAGATCAAGGGAGGAAACTCCTAGTCAATGCCTTAGTTCCCAGTCAAAATTCAAGCCATCCCTTCCATTTATTCAGCTGCAGAGTATCCCTCACTTACCTCTCCTGACGGTGCAGCCCCGCGCCTGACCTCCTCGTAGGCGCCCACGTGCTCCCAGGTGGTCAGGAAGGCGTGGGTGGGGGTGAAGCTGGACCCGGACAGCGGGAAGCCTGTGCGCACGTAGCGGGCAGCCAGACTCAGCACAGCTCGGGAGGTGTCCTCGCGGTACAGGATCCGGCCCCTGCTGTGACTAGTGTCGATGTCAGCCAGGAAAGGGGCGATGGCGGGGAAGTCGGTAGGAAAATCATCATCTACATATTGAGTCTCCCTGGGGAAGTCCTGGGTGGAGATGATGCCGTTGGTGCCCACCTACAATAAGACCACGGGGCGGTGAGACAGTTCAACAGGTAAGGGCACTTTGCCGTCTAACCTGACGCCTTGAGTTCTAGGGCAGGACACAAGGTGGAAGAAAAAAACCAGTTGTTCTCCGATCTTAACACGCACGAGGTGGCACGTGAATCCCGCTCCCCCACCCCCCGCCAACATTTTTAAAAGGACAAAATAGTGGTGGTTGCTCAAGCCCAAGGGCAGCCACCATGCTCCAGTCGTACGCACCTACCGTCCTTCGGAGAAGAGTTCTACTCGAGTCAAGAAGACTACCCCTTCCTCGCAGGTTGAGATACATCAAGGTAACAAGCTCAACTTCAGCGAAGGTCCTGCTCCTACCTCACCTCTTCAGTGCACTGCGACCCACAGTTGCGGCTGCTCTCGAACCGGTCCATCCTCCAGTACTGCACGCCCTTAAGATAGCTCTGCCGGCGTGCACAGCCTCCCACCGCCCTAAATGCAAACCCCACTGGCAGCCTCAACTTCATCTTCCTGCCTAGGATGTCAAAGTAGAGGGGCACGGTTCCAGCTCCCCCTTGAAATGATCCTTATTCCTTCACAGCAGGGATCAAGAAGCTGCAGCGCCGCTGCTAAGCCTGGTCCCCGGTGGGGACCACAGTTAAATATGGAGGTTGTTCCACACCCTGGAAAGAAGCTACGAGTCCCACACCCAGCAGCGCACCGGGAGCTGAACTTACATAGAGGCTGCTGAACTGGGCATCGTAGAAGCGCAGGGGTATTGCCAGCTTCACAGCTGCTGAGCTTTCGTCGTCGCCCTCCGGCAGCAGCTGGTCACCCCACGACTCCCCGTAAGGAAAGAGCTCGTCAGGACGCAGAGCCCCGACTTGCGACAGCAGCAACAGCACCAGCAGCAGCGATAGCGGTGATGGGGGTGCCAACCACCCGGCTGTCGGGTCCCGGGACATGCTCACTCCTCCCTGGCTCTGCCCTTCACTCCGTGAGTCTCTACGAGCCACACTGCCCGCCAGACTCCAACTTGGACCTCTGGTCCGCAAGACGGGCCCGCCCAGCGCGCTGATTGGCTACTGCTCTCGGCCATTGACCAATCAACGACTCTGAGAAAGTTCGCCAGCGGCCACTACATCTGGTTCTCATTAGGTTTTCTAAGACTGCTGTAGTTTGCTGGAGCGGCCGGGCTGGGAAGGTGAGGCCATTGGCCCGGTCTGGTCTGGGCTGTCCCCACTATTCCTGGGCTACCCCCGACTCCCCAGTACGGGCTACGACGCTGCAGGAGGTGACCTCAAGAAATGGAAGGACCCTCGGCGCGCGTGCAGCTCTGGGCTGGAGCGACTGTGCGTGTTGGGTTCGCTGAGCGAGGGAGGGTAATGAGATTACACACTGGAGTTCACGCCCTGCCCTGGGGTCCGGGATACCCCTCTCGCTAGAGGCTAGGCCCTCGGATAAAGAATCAAAGGAGCTTTGTCTCCATCCGGGGGCTGCTCCGCCCCACCCAAATTTCCTGCTGAGAAGCATGCCTTTGTGAAAGGCTGACTCCCAAGTTCTATCCCCAAGCGCTGGCTAACCTTTGGAAGGACACCGCCACCCTCTGAAATGTCCTCCCCAGCTGTTTGCCTTCCCTGGGGAAAACCACCCTAGAGCAGACGGTGAATCCCACTTTGTGTGACCCCTTGAATTGGAGCCTGGAGTGAGGCGGCCAGGCGCCGGGGCGTGACCACTGAATGTTTCTCCCAAAAGCCTGGGAGTTTAGAAACTGCCCTAGCAGGAGGCCACAGAGTTGGTAACCCGAGCTGCCCTGCAGGACGGGAAGCCTCACAACCTGGAAAGCAGCTGCGCCTGTGTTGGGGAACCCCCTCCACCATAAACATCCCCTCTGCGAAGTTTCGGGAGCCGGATGAGATTTTATTACCATTTTATTATCAGGAGCGTGAAATTTCCCACGTACAGTCCTATTTTATCTCTGCTCAGCCCACCCCCCACAGGCTCCTTAGAAGCAAAGGTAGTTTAAAAAAAAAAAACAACCTTGGAGATACTTTAAAAGACTCTCAAAAACAACAACAACAACAAAAACCCAGCTTTCTCTTTGTGTTTATCTCAGCTATGTAATTCTTAAAGACTCAAAGGGCCAAATACTAAAATCCTTGAAGACCAGACTGAAAGACTCCGAATCAATACAACTAAAAGGGCCCAAAGCAGTTTGGCCCCGGTAGCTGGAGAGGGGTATGTTTGCTCTTACAAAAAA
>NW_022196915.1:6421921-6490699 GCF_008632895.1 Mastomys coucha | reverse complement strand
AAAAAAAAAAAAAAACAAACTCAAGTTTGCACACATTTTTTTCTCATTTTTCCTCTTGGGACCAAATATTTACATTTTGCTGAGGACAAAATGGTGTCTCAAAGACATGAGGCCATTTGACTTGTTCAAGGTCACCTTATGTTACTCTTCCATCCACCATAAATTCCTCCACTGGCTCAACATCTCTTCATTTAGCATAACAATAGCGACTAACAGAATAGTGATCTGTCCTACAAATTAGTGGCAAACTAAACTCCAAGATAGAATCTCCACAACCTAATTTCCTAGTGTTCCCTCCCTTGTATAAGTGCCCCCACCCTAGTAAGGTGGGCTAGCCTGAGAATTCTAACCAACAGAATGGGGCCATCGTGATGAGAATTCACTTCAGTGGCTTTTCTTTCTTGCCCGCCAACCCCATATCTCCACAGGTTCTAAGGAAGCCATATACTGCATTAGGAGGGCGATAGTAAAGAACTCTAGACAGCCTCTGGTCACCAGCCAGCATGGAACCCAGTTCTGCCAAGAGTCCTGTAAATGAGCTTGTGGAGTCTTGAGATAGCACCACAGCTCTGATTGACTTTGGTTGCAGCTGTATGATAGACCCTTGAAGCAAAGACCTCAGTTAAGCCATAACAGATTCTTAATCCATAATGACCCTGAGAATTACTAAATGTATGTTGTCTTAAGACTTTTCATTTGAGAGGAGTTGCTGGACAGCAGTAGATAACCAAATCAGCAGGACACTGTGCTAAGGAAACTAAGCTTGGATGGTGGTTTTCATTCGTTTGTTTGCTTTTAAGTTATTATTGCCACATGACTGGTGTGCATCAGAGCTTATCTTTAAACCGAGTTTTGTCTAATCTCTAAACTTCTACCCTCAACCGCATATCTTACTGATTCAATGGCATTTCTACTTTGCAAAGTAACTTAGGTTACTGCTCTCCATTCACCTGTGACTGTTGTATCAGCTCTCAAATACTACCTCCTCTACTTCATGATGCAGAATAGCTCACACACTAGTCCCCTTCCCTATGGTGGATAAGTTTTCCTACTAGTCTATAAATGACCCTTTGCATCCCTCAAGACATGAAGCAGTAATCTTCAGAAAGCTTTCCTGGGAAAGAGCCTGATTGAGAAACCTCTTCTTGCTCAGCACATGCCTCAAGTTTCCCATGGTGGTATTTCTTCCCACATCTGTACTGTGATCTGACTAGCCACCATCACAGTATGTTTTGGGAGAAGAAATTTTGTCTTATTCGGGGCTTGTCACGATGCCTAGAAATTCAAGGAGTATTTGTTGAATGGGTGAAGCCAAGCAAGCCGCCCTAGGACTAGGACCCAGCTCTGCTGGCCCAGAGCAACATTCTTCTCTGGCACCTTTTCTACTAATCGGACCTAATCTGTAATCCTCTTTACCAGGCTGCTTAACAACCCACCCACTACTGTTCTCCAGTTTTCATCAGTCTCTCATTCATTCATGCCATATTCCTGCAAGCTTTCCCTGGTGGGTAAGATACTAGGGCTCTCATGACCTGGTCCTCAGCCTTACAGGGTCACGATCACAATTAGGTTCGGAAAATGAAGCATAAATACAAGGTTCTAACATATCATGTATTCGGCAACAAAACAGGCCAACTGGCTTTGAAAATAAAGATAGCACTAGCTTTGATTCCGATGTAATCTGAGGACCACGAAGTGGATCCAAGAGAGAGATGGCTGAACAGTCTTGTTTCCCTGAATTTCGGCTGTGCTCAAATAGACATTCCTTGGAGCTTTTATTCTAATTTATTTTTAAACAACTCCATGGCATCAAAAGAGAGGCTTCTACTTTAAAATGTCACTTTTAAAGGAGACACTTTTTTTTTAGTATAATTTTTTTTAAAAGATTTATTTATTTATTATATGTAAGTACACTGCAGCTGTCTTCAGACACACCAGAAGAGTACGTCAGATCTCGTTAAGGATGGTTGTGAGCCACCATGTGGTTGCTGGGATTTGAACTCAGGACCTTCGGAAGAGCAATCAGTGCTCTTAACCGCTGAGCCATCTCTCCAGCCCTAAAGGAGACACTTTTAAAGTGTCCTGGGGAAAAGAAAATTTCTGTCATAGCTGTTTCACCAGTCAGGGGGAAGAAATACTTCTCTGGTACCCATAGTTCCATTTGCAAGGATAAAATTTCCATGTCCTGCCCAGCTGGCTGAAGAAGCAGAGGCCCTTTTCAAGCTGAAGTTGAAAAGGACTATAGAAGTGTTTAGTCCCCTTGGGTTGGGTCTTTACAGTAGACTGAACACCGTTTGAGAATTGAGATTATTTTATCCATCTCAAGCCAAGGACTATACCAGACACCATGCCTTCCCAATAGATCTCAAGTGACTCTCCACACATTTCTGTTATGAATACCATGACCTCAAGAATGATGATACTTCCTGTTATTTTGCTTAGGAAAATGAAAGCACATCTGTTCTTCAGTGTGCAGATAGATGCAAGTACTCAAGAGCATCTTCCCTGCATAGTCAGATGATCATGTTCCATGGGTAGCTAACTCAGAGGAGTCTGCTCCATGCAAAGGCAGACAAGTACACTCTATGGGTAACCCAGTACTCGGGGATGCTCTGCCTAACTTTACTATCCATTATATTTCAAGGTTGGTATGTTGGCCTGTAAAAGAATAGAATTGGGCAAATTAGCATGACTTCCCAACCTGAAGCTCAAGTGGAAAGACATTGGGCCTAAGAAATCCCATTTGTAAGACAGTATTTGATATAAAATGTACAGTGTAGGAACTGTGAGTCTTGCAGTCTTGTCATCTGTGTTACTGAACATGTAGGTTTCCTATGGTTTTAAATTCAGAGAGAGCTGGCACGGTGGACATTCAGATTCTTTCCCAGCAGTCTTCCTCTTCTTTTCTTTGGATTCAGAAGCTTCATATTGTTCAGATTCAAAGTGTAACAAACCTAGGAATGGTGGCAACCGTGCTGACAGATAAACTGAAATTGGTCAGGCAGTCATGAATACAGTTGCCATCTCTTCCACTGCAGAACACATCCCTTGGATGTCTGAAACTGTTATGACTTTTCGTATGCACCCCTAGGACAGCACTGAATTGTTAATTAGGTGCAGCAGAAGGGGCTGGCAGTTAATAGAATTTGCTGCTCTTTCAGAGCACCTGAATTTGGTACTCTGTACCCACCTCATGCAACTCATGACTGCTACTCTAGCTCCAGGGAATGTGGAGACTGGACTCATGCAGACATGCATCCCTACACATAATTAAAAATAATAAAAGTAAATCCTAGAGACATTAACAGTAACAAAATAGAAAAATTATAACAAGATGCTTTAATAAGACTCATTAAAAGCCTATACATTATTTATTTCTGGAAATTTTGGGGCTTCAGTTAGTTGACTATGAATAACTGAAACAATAAAATACAAAGCCATGGGTAAAGGGAGACGCCTGAATGCCTTTCCTCTTTCCTACAAGAGTCTCCTGTGTCTCCAACCCTTCCCTTTCTGTTGGCCTTTCTCCTAACCTCTAAATATGCCCAAGTCAAGCTATTAATTTTTTTCTCTACTTCCTGGTGCACTGATTTTTCTTCCTCTGGATTTTTAGAGCTGAGATTTCAGCTCTGCTGAGAAGGAATTTAAACTGGCCAGACTGCTGAGATCAAGACCAGCTATGAAATCATATGAAAAAAACTCTCTATGTATTTTCCGGTATTTTTAACTTGTTGGACCTCTTTGGTATTTCTGGTCCTTATGGAGCTTCTTTCTAGAAATTCTCTGCTCCCTTGACTTCTCTGGCCATCTCCTTTTAGAGTTTCCCTTAAGGTTTTTGTCTTCTGCTTCTCTCTAAAAGCATGTTATTATGGTGGCCTGCTGTTCTTCCCGCCCTTGGAGTGTCCAGACTCTTCTAATGGCTCCTCCTCCCAGCTATAGTCTCAGAGCCAGCCCTGAGCCTTTGGCTTTTGAACTTACATCCAGCCCTCTGCTGAGCATCCCCTGAGATGGCCCCTGACTCTACATCAAGAACTAGATGAGAGTTTCTAAGTTCCAAGTTTCTTCTAAAGGCAATAGCCACCCATTTTTGTTTTGTTTTGTTTTATTACCATTAGCCTGCATAGGTCCTCATCGTATGTCACCTGTTCCCTTGGTAGAAGAAATGGTAGCTTAACATACTCATTGTTTATACCCAGTTTCTCATGCCCAAACCTTGTAGAGAAGGAGAATCGTTGCTTGCTTAACCTTTCTTACAGTCAAAGGTGGCCACTGGAGATGGTATCTACCCAACTGGCTGTTGGTCTCTGGAAGGACCTTTAAAATTGATGATAAAGGAACTGTTGGCTTAAATCCCACTCTTGTATCCAATTGCAATGTGATATGTTCAACCAGCCATCTTCTTATGGTGAAATGTCCTCTATGAGAGTAAAACATGACAAAGCCAAACTGCAGAGAGCAGAGTATCTGAATCAATCACTGCCTGTCACCACCCTTTCGCTATGAGAGAAAACACACCCCTACTGGCTTAAACTACTCTTACATGTAGAACCTGCTGGCTTAAACTACTCTTAGATGTAGAAATTCCCACACCTTACTAATACACTCTATCCCTAAACGTGTGCTGGCCATAACATTTAAACAAATCTATGACATATCTCTGCCTTACATGCTTGGGTGGAGCTTCCCCACCTTCCCAGAAAGCCGATGCTGTCCTTCAGTTCTGTATCTCATCTGTTATATCTTGTTCTTTCTAGCTTTGCATCCTCAGAATACTGAACTGTTTCTATCTAGTACCTCATCCACAAAAACAGCTGGATCCTGGTACACCTCAGTGGATACTGCTCCTTGCCATCCCCACCTGCAGATTTACAAAGAACCTGCTCTTTCTTCATGCCTAATACCTGGGGCATATCTGCCTCAGCCTTACACCTAAACTATCCAGTTCTCTGGTTAGGTCTGTCATTTCCACGGGCTACAGGGCATTTCAGGTAATGGTACACCTTTGACCCACTCTGTCTGTCTGTCTCTCTGTATCTGTCTCTCTGACTGTCTCTGTCTTTCTCTGTCTGTCTCTCTCTCTGTCTCTGTCTCTCTCCCTCTCCCCCATCTCTCTCATATACTCTTATCTACCTTATGCCATCCCTTAAGAATGCTTGTTTCTCTAAACCTAGGGCAAGAGAAAGCTTTACAAATGATTCCTTGCTTGCTTTGCATGGTCAGAGACACTTAGTATCTCTTTATCTTATTTTTCACAGCACAGACCCGGTAAACAGGGCTGTTCAGTACACCCTTGCTGACATGAATAGGAAAAAAGTACTACTAGGAAGGCTTTCCTAACGCCCACACTTTTTCCTGGATAATCCACTCCCTGATTCTTTGCATTCTTGTTACATTCTTGATTGTTACTAGAAATAAATGGGACTTGGGTTAAAAAAAAAAAAAACCAACAGGCAAACCCACATACAAGTTACACTTAATTATGTTGTATCAGTCTCTATGTCCTCCACACAGACTCTGTGTTTCTTGGAGGTTCTGCTTTTCACTTCCTTTAAGACTTTCACAGCTGCCCTAACACAGTGTTCTCTAAATAATGGCTGGTGGACTTATGGGGAGTTGGGTGGTGGCCCAAAGTAACATCAGTGTGAGCTGTCTCCACTGGGTAGTGGAAGCAGCCATGTTTCCAGTTGTCTTTGGCTTTCTTTGTGCTGTTTTCCTAGATATGCCGTGCTTCTCACCAAATCAAATCACCTGTTTCTGTTGCAAGTGACCTGCTGGCCACCGGCACTTCCTCTAGAAGTTGGTACTCAAGTCAGAACAATGTTCCTGAAGCCAGTAATAACAATAGCAAGCCTTAACTGAGCCATCTGTAGCAAGCAGAGCTCAGGCTGGGAACTCTTTCCACTGTTTTGTTCATCCAAACATGCTCCATTTTCAGATAAAGAAATGGAGTGGAGCCGGGCAGTGGTGGCGCACGCCTTTAATTCCCAGCACTTGGGAGGCAGAGGCAGGTGGATTTCTGAGTTCGAGGCCAGCCTGGTCTACAGAGTGAGTTCCAGGACAGCCAAGGCTACACAGAGAAATCCTGTCTCGAAAAACCAAAAAAAAAAAAAAAAAAAAAAAAAAAAAAAAAAAAAAAAAAAAAAAAAAAAAAAAAAAAAAGAAAGAAAGAAAGAAAAGAAATGGAGTGGAGAAGGATTATCTGACTTATAAGAACCCACTCAGCAAGAGTGAAAAGCAAAATTCAAGCCCAAGCTATCTGGCCAGTGACCTCCTTCAAAAACATGGGCATTAGCTGAACCTCTAATTCTACCAGCCTATAGAGGAATGCTCTTGTGTCTCCTATTATCATAAAGTTGGAATTATGCTTTCTCAACTGGACATACCTCCTAAAATTGGAGGACTTTAAATATCTAACTTCTGTAGCCTGAGGAAATCTGACACCATGTCCTTTAAAAGCCTGCAGTCTAGATTTGTTGATGATGTTGTCATAACTTGTTAAAAATTTATTATACAGTAGACATTGCAATGAATTTGAGATCTTCATCACATTTTATGAGATAAGAAAATTGGGATTTTGATATTTTAAGCAGCTCGCTCTAGCTCCAACAGCTAGCAGTAGCTGAATGAGAATCTGAATGGCCCCCAAAAGCGACCTCACACATAAACATAGCTATGCTTCATTAATCCGGCAGCAGGAACCGGGGTTGTAAGCCATCCAGAATGATTGCAAAGTTTAGAATTCGTCCAAGCATGATCATCAGACATTACACCACAACCTAAAATACTGAATGAAGAGTGGCGTTGAAGCACCACAAACTCCACAGAGCTTGGTTCCACGGATACAGATGATATCATTCGCCAGTAGGGGACTGTTCACGTTAAACACTCTGCACGCCTCTTCCTACTGAACTACTATTGTGGAGATTATCCTGGGCAGTAGTGAGTTCTCACCTTCTCAATGATAGAAAAGGGGGCTGTGTTCCAAGGCTGCTTTTCTTCTTTGTTTTAGTCATTGTGTTGGCTACTTTTTTTATTTTTTATTTTTTGTTTTTGTTCTTGCTTTTGTTTTTGAGACAGGGTTTCTCTGTATAAACCTGGCTGTCTTGGAACTCACTCTGTAGACCAGCCTGGCCTTGAACTCAGAAATCTGCCTGTCTCTGCCTCCCAAGTGCTGGGATTAAAGGCATATGCCACCATTGCCCAGCGTGTTGGCTACTTTTAATTGTCAATTTTTCACAACTTAGAATCACCTGGGAAGAGAGTGTTAGTTAGGAATTGTTTAGATCATGTTGGACTATAGGCATGTTTTGGTGGTGGTTGGGGGGGTTATCTTGATTATTATTTTTTATCTTAGCACCCAGCAACTATCTTACTCCTGGTACCAATTTCTGTCATAACATATGCTGCCAAAAAACAACTTAGAGAAGAAGGGATTGTGGTGGCTTGAATGAAAATGGCTCCCATAGGCTCATATGTTTGAATGCTTAGTAGGAAGTCCCAGGCCATTGTGGACAACACCATTCCCTAGGCTGGACCCTGAACTATATATAGAAGTAAAGAAAGCTTCCAAGTAAGGACCTATGCATATATATTCTCTTTACTCTTGACTGTGGATATTTTTCAACCATCTGCCTCAAGTTCCTGCCTCTATGATTTTCCCACAATGATGGACTGTTACCTGAAATTTTAAACAACCCTGTCTCAGCCAATATTCTGTTGCTATGAGGAGACACCATGACTAAAGCAACTCTTGTAAAAGAAAATATTTAATTGGGGGCTTGCTTACAATTTTAGAAAGTCAGTACATATCATCATGGCCAGAAGCAAACAGGAAATGGTGCTGGAGCAGTGACTGAGAGCTTTACATCCCAGTAAAGCTCAGAAAGAGACACTGGACTTTAAAAACCTCAAAATCCACTTGCAGTAACATGCCTCCTCCAACAAGGCCATACCTACTCCAAAAGGCCACACCTCCTAGTCCTTCCTGAACAATTCAACTCCCTGGTGAGTATTCAAATATATAAGCCTATTGGGGACTCAAATCCAGGAGAATGCTAATGATTATACTCAGTACTACAACAAAGGCTGTGGAGAACCAACCCACTCATTGCTCAGTCTGTGCATGTGGTGGCTTATTCTAACTAGGTAGGTTTCTCCTAAAAGGAAGAAACATACAATGTAACACTATAAAACTGTAGGATGCCACAAACTGCGGTTCTCCTCATCGTGAAACACTAATAGACTGTAAAAATACAGTTTTTATAATAATAACGAGTGACAGAATACTAAGGTGGCTACATGCCCCTCCCTCTATGAGAGGTCTGAGATGCCACTATTGTTTTTTCTTGAAGTTCGAGAAAAGGCAATCAGACAACTTCAGTTGGGTTCTCATTGGGATCTGGGGGGGGGGTTAAGGGGGGACGGGGTCCATTCAACTATCTTGATGTTCAGAAGCCTAACTCCAAGAAGACAACCCAACCAACGAGCTTATCCTCAACACAACTCTTTTCTTCTAGTCTACTTTAAATAGTGGGAGAAAAACAGCAAAACCCATAAGCATAATAAAGTTATGATGAGGTAAAAAGCTACTCTATAGATAAAAACCTCCACAAAGGTCAACTGAGGTACTCCAGAGCTACAACTGAAATGTGTGGATTTCAGTGAATCCCAGACAGTTGTGTAACACCAGAGTCAAGTATTGACACACTGCAGGCCCCCTAAGAAATGCACCCCAATCATCATCAACTCTGCCCCATGTATCGAGGACTTATACATTCTGGTTAAGTAGTTTCTAACTACGTGTATTCTCTACCATGTGGTGATACTTGGGTATTATCCCTCTAGGACCTTGCCCATCCTATAGCCTTGCCTTCTCCTGGGCATGCTTGAAGTTTTAGACACAGTCAAAACGATACACCATTTCTCTTCATTCCACCTCTGTATTATTAGGTCAGCAGAAAATAAAGCTACTTGAATTGCACTATTTTATCACCTCCAGAAAGGTACCTTGGCTGAATTAAGATTGAATTAAGATTAATCTTGTTAGGCTTTCCATTTTAAATTTTTATTACATTACATATATGTATATATATATATATATATATATATATATATATATATATATGTCAGAGGACAACTTGTGGGTGGCAGCTCCTTTTACCATATGTGATCTAGGCATTGAATTTAAGTCATCAAGCTTTGTGGCAAATGCCTTTGCTGCGCCTTCAGGCCAGTCTTGCCAACTTTATAATAGGTCTTCATGAGGAAAATAGACTTAACAAATATATATTCAAGACCAGTGTTATTTCTGATGAACTTTCCCATACTAATGTAAAAGGAGAAAAAAAAGTCCTAAACATTAAGGATTGAACTAAGTGAACATTGACTCAAATGGGTGGCTCCTCAACTAGTCTTTGAGAAACTGGAAAACTACAGAAATGGCCAAACCCAGGAGTTTAATGTAGAACTTGTTCCATCTGAGAACAGAACTTGTAATAGATCTCAACCCTTCACATCATTGTGTTGAATGCTGAGCATACTACTTCCCCAACCCATCTGTCTCCTGACTTCTGCTGTTATCTAGGACACTACTGTGTCTCCAAACAGCCCCTGGAAATGATGTTTTGACTTCTTAGTTTCCGATTTATTGATGCCCAGTTTACAAGGGCCCCCCGTTCCTAAATACACGGAGACCCAAATTCTGCCTGTTTTATTCACTGAGGCATTCTCAGTTCTTTACAAGAGAACTGCTCAGTAACCGATGTGTGAGTAATGAATGTCCACAGACTTACTTCCAGCAGGGTAATGAATGTCCACAGACTTACTTCCAGCAGGGTTTCCCACCTCTTCTTATCTCACAGTCACTGTGCACCTGTGAGTCCTCAGCACCTTTCCTGTTACAGAGGCACAATGTCTATCTCATTCTGACCCCCTCCCTCTTCACAAAGTCCACATGGCCTGGTCTCTGTGAGTTCAGGTGCTGCTCACTACTTATTCTGAGTTTCTCAGCCTCTTCCTAGCTTGAAGGTACCCTTGCTCTAGTGTTCAAGATGAGTGCTTGACATGGCCCCTATGTATTGTCTTAGTTAGGGTTTCCATTGCTGTGGAGAGACACCATGACCAAGGCAACTCTTACAAAGGAAAACATTTCACTGGGGCTGGCTTACAGTTTCAAAAGTTCACTCTATTATCATCATGGCAGGAGACATGGCAGTGTGCAGGCAGACATGGTACTGGAGGAGCTGAGAGTTCTACATCTTGTTCCAAAGGCAAACAGAAGATTGTCTTCCTAAGGTAGCCATGAGGAGGCTCTGGATAACACTGGCCAGACTTGAGCATATATATGAGACCTCAAAGTCAATACCTCCACAATGACACACTTTCTATAACAAGGCCACACCTTCTAATAGTGCCATGTCCCTTGGCCCAAGCATATTCAACCCCCACATGTCTATTTAGAATATTAATTGTACAGCCTGGGAAAAGAGAAGGCAGAGGCCTGTCTGTGACAGTCATGAAGAACAAAGGGCAGGGTCAGTGTGGGGTCTGATGGTCTCTGCTCTTTCAGAGTATGGGAAGGAGTGGAGGTTCTGTACATGAAAGCAGGTTAAAGTGGCAAAACATCATAGGTGGGCACTTTTGATAGATACGTGTGAAGACAACCCGCATCACTTTCTAAGAGTCCAAATGTTTCAGCACATCCCAGCAGCAGTTGTCTTACCTTAGACATACTTCTGCTAAAGATTTTCATTCAGAATCTTATGACATTATCACAATCCTTGCATTGGCAAAGGAGTTTGTGATTTATGATTTATTTACTTTTTATTTTATATGCATGAGTGTTTAGCCTGCATGTATGTATGTGTACCACATTTCATTCTAGAGCCCTTAGAGGTCAGAAGAGACAGAGGATTGCATCCCCTGGAACTGTGGTTACAAAGAACCATGAGCTGGCTGCCATGTATGTGGGTGCTAGGAAACCAACCCCTGCCCTCTGCAAGACCAGTAAGTGATCTTGACTACTGAATTCTCTCTCCAGCCCTAAGTTTTGTGATTTCTTTTCCCTTTTCAGGGTCTCTCTGTATAGCCCTGGCTGTTCTAGAACTTAGACCAGGCTGGACTCCAAGTAACAAAGATCCATCTACCTTTGCCTCCTGAGTTTTGAGATTAAAGGTGTACTCCACCACAGCCAGGCACATTAATGCACACTTTCATGTGTATTATTTTACATAACTCATTCCAACATTGTAGATACATCTGCATCAGCAAGCTAGTGGGAAGGTCAGGTGACATGCTCAGAGCCACAGTCAATCAGTGGCTATAGTTGATGCATAGGAACCATGACTCTTTGGGATTACAAAGACCTCCTTATAACAGTACTTGAAGCATTTGGCAGCCATGGTAAACAATTGCAGACTCAAAGGAACAGAACAAGAGCTTCCAAACTGCTGAGCTCCTGGTAGGAAGAAAGAGGCAGTCTATTGCAAGGGTGGACCCTGAACAGGAGGCACTTGGGAACTGTTATTATCCTATTATTCCTATTATCTTGGACCTTGGGTGAGTGATTGTGTGAAATGGCCACTTCATTAAGAAAATCTAATGTACCCTAATCATTACCCAGGCTTGTTTACACAGAGCAGCTTGTTTGTGCCTCTTACTTGCAAGGCCTAGTTTCCTAGGCCTGACTCTTTAATAGTAATCAATAATAATACTGTGTATAGAGTAGGATTCTTCCTTAGAGAGTCTGAGAAAATGGATATGACAAAGAAAAATTTAGCCTTTCAGTTTCAGTCAGATTCACAGCCCTCTGTATTGTTACCTAGGGGTCCCCCTCCTTATTCTCCCTTTTCTTTGCTTCTGTATTATTACCTTGGTCCCCTTCTACCTCCCCCCTTTTTCTTTCTCTGGCTTCATTCTTCCTGCTTGTCTATTCTCCACATAAACTTAGAAGAAAATCAACCTGAAGCAATGCTTTTATTGAATAATAATAATAATAATAATAATAATAACAACAACAATAACAAATGTATTATTATATATATATATATCCATTGTATATGTGTGTGTATACACAATAGTGTTAGCTTTACAGCTGAGGAGATCATCCTCAGATCCTCTAGTATTGCCTAGTGTTACATGTTTGAGCTTAAGCAGATACAATGAGTTCAGTCTAGAAACCTGTCAGAAGAGAGGCACCTTGCCCTGGGTGTAAAGCGCCTGTCTACTCAGGGTTTGTACATGGAAGAAGTTGAGGAACTTAAGGCAGACATGACTGAACAAGGCAAGGGGTCTCTCCAGTATGAAAGGAGAGTTGGTTGCTATTAAGGCTTAGCACATGCCATCCACATTATGGGGTGTGCTTACACGTGACTGGTTTCCCTGATGAAGTGTTGGCCTCTGCCTCACCCATTCTGCAATTGTATGGAGTTTTCCTAACTGTAACTATGAGCTCCCAGACTTCCCTCAAGAAATGAGAATTTCACAGTTCGATCGCCCTTCTGGTTTCAGTAGAGTGATTGCCAGTTTCAAAGCTGCTTCTCTTGACTGGACATAGCAAGGCGAGGGGATAGGTCCAGAGGTGTGAGGAACCTGGTGATGTAGCATCCTCATCAGCAGATGAGATGATGTAGGAACGTCATCAGCAGAGCTTTCCTAGCATGCACACAGCCCTGGATCCCATCTTCTGCATGACAGGATGAAAGCTCACTTATGAAGAGATTTCTAAAAAGAAATCATGAATTGAGTATATATGTTGATAGCATGTTTCTTTTTTGAAATAGCAGTTTTAGATTTACATACAATCATACTCATTTTGATACACAGGTCTCTGAGAGTGACAGATGCTTAGAGACGTGTGAGCAATACCATAGTCAAGAGACACAGCTCACTGTCCCATCCCCAATGACTTCTCAAGGGCTTCCACTTTCTTTGTACTCTGCCATCAGACTGTGTTCTCCAACCCTCTGGCAGTGTTGTTTTTTCCACATCATATAAATGGGAACATAGAGTCTTTGACATCTGTCTTCTTTCACTTAGCATAATGCCTTTGGCTTTTATTCACAGAGTTGCAAATATGGGTGGCACATTTGACTTTATTGCAGCCAAGTGTTGCACCGCACCAGCGTGTCATGGCTATCTATTCACCAATTGAAGGACAAGAGCTGCTTCCAGATGGCAATGGCTGTGAACAAATCAGCTAAAATATTTGTGTGTGCTTTTTACATGAAAATAAGTGCCTCCCTTTTCCTAGAACTGGAATTGTTGGGTTATTTACTAAGTGTATGTTTAACTTATTAACAACACTTGCAAACCCCTGAGTGGCTGTATCCCTTGCAGCTTCCAGTAATGTGTAAATGATTTGCTCTTGCTGCATCTGCTCCAGTATTCGGTGTGTTCACTGCTTTACCCTCCTGCAGTCATGCAATCAAGATCATTGGTACAGAACAGTATTATATCATGATTTTAACTTGTGTTGTTCTAATTGTAATAATTAATCATTATTGATGTTGAGACTACATGACTGTTATTCTACATCCAGATGTTTGACATTGTGATTATTTTATTTCAGAGATGATACAGGCTTGTTATTAAAAATAAAAAGACAATGTATTGCCAACATTGTGACATATGCCTTTAATACCAGCACTCAGGGAGCTGAGGCCCAAAGAATTAAGAGTCCAGCATGGGCTGAATCGTGAGTTCATTCTGACTCAGGAGATATCTTTTTAAGTAAACAAATAAAAGCTGGGCATGATGGCACACGCCTTTAATCCCAGCACTTAGGAGGCAGGCAGATTTCTGAGTTCGAAACCAGACTGGTCTACAGAGTGAGTTCCAGGACAGCCAGGGTTACACAGAGAGGCCCTGTCTCAAAAAAAAATTTTTTTTATTTACTTACTTGCTTGTACATGTACAATTGTTTTGCTTGTATGTATGTATGTGTGTACCCTATGTGTGCCTGGAGGTCAGAAGAGGAAGTTGGACCACTAGAAACTGGAGGTACAGACAGTGGTGAGCTGCCATGTTGGTGCTGGGAACTGAAAGTAGACCCTTTGGAGGGGCACTAAGGGCCTTAACCACTGAGCCCTCACTGTAGGCCCAGCAGGATATCCTTCTCATAAAAGTATCTCCTTTAATGCTGGCATTTTGTATATACTACTTGAGAACATTTTAAGATCATTCCACAATAATCTCATATAACTTTTTATATTAGAACAAATAGAGCCAATCTATTTCTTCCTCTGGAGACTTTGTGATAATCCTATGTTTTATTCATATTTTATTTATATTTTCTAGTAGAACATAAATTTACTACTATTTTTAAGTTGAAAAGTCATAATTTGACAATTTCATGTTCCAAAATAATAGCAATAGTACTTCTAGTATATACTAATAAAATTTGGGGTAAAATCTACTAGTATGGTCTAGTAATCTTAATCTTAGACCTCTGTGTTTGCTTAACTTAAAGTAAATAAAGGGAAAATGCAGTCATGCTTTAAAAGGTTCCTTTTATGCAGAGGTAGGCACAGTTAATTGTACACTTATTGTACCACTAAATGATGAAATTACACATTTTATGCTTTGAGCATGTGGCAGTTACTTTAGTCACATATGATTAATTGAACTCTGCAGAGACGTGAAACAAGGTCCAGTTGATTTCATGGCAATGCCAGAGAAAACTCAGAGTCTGGGTAGTTGCAGTACCGTGAGGGTGAGCAAGACGACCAAGAAATTCATGATGCTGTGTCACTGCTTCCCTGGGTTTTCCACATTAAGCAAGCTGATTCCAATGTGGACTCACAATAATCTCATTAAAAGGCAATTCTTTCTGCATCAGTCACTCCCACTAGCTTGTATAATATTCTCAGGGGAGCTGAAGTCCCACCAGAGTCCTCTTTTTTATTTATTTGATTTATGTCCAATGACTTAACCTCAGGCCCTGGTGTTTACTTAACTTGAAAGAAATAAAGGGAAAATCCAGTCATGCTTAATGTTCCTTTTAGCCATAGATAGGCACACTTAATCCTAGAAGGGCTACACAGATGCAGAAAGAAGATGGACATTCTCACTCTCTCTCTCTCTTTCTCTCTCTCTCTCTCTCTCTCTCTCATCTCAAGAGTATTTAATGTTTTGGTTGTCTAAGCAAATCTCTTGCAGCTGCAGCTGTTCAGACCTCTGTTCGTGCCAAGGACCCTTTGTTTATAGTAAGTGCACCCAAGGAATTCTTCTTACACAAGTTGTACTACTTAAGCTCTTTTGCAAGTCTCAGACTTTATCACATCCACAGGGAAGCAGAACCAGGCTCTTCTTTCTCAACATTCTTTCTGGTCAGAGCAGAATGAGGAGGATTTGATTTCTTGCACAGCAGTTCTTAACCTAAGTGTGCTTGTGGTTTTCGCGTAGCTATGAAGAGGAAAAAGACTTCCTCGGGCCTGTGTCTGAATGCAGCCAATTCCATGCTAGGTGAGGACTCCCTCAGAGGGGCCTGAGCAATGATGTTTAGTCCATCTGTTGAGACCTTAAAGTCAGAAGAAACAAAAAGAACCAAAGAAACAGGAAGAACAACTTGATCAAAGACTGCAGAGGGACAGGAGAAGCGCCAGGCCCATGAGCAGCTCAGGGCCTCTCAGCACTGTGAGAACACTAGTTGACACGTTTCCTCCCCCACCCTTTTTTTTTTTTTAAACAAAAAACAAACAGACAAGGTCTTGCTATATAGCCGAGGCTAACCTCAAACTCTTTATCTCCCATCTTTAACCTCTCAAGTTCTGTGGCTACAAGAATGCACTACCACACCTCTATTGTAGACCGCAGACATGCCTTTCCTTCCTTGTCTTTTCTTAGTGTGTGTGTGTGTGTGTGTGTGTGTGTGTGTGTGTGTAGGGGGGTGGTGACTGTATATGTGCCTGCCTGCCAGCCTGCCACCCCCTCCCTCTCTCTCTGAGAAAGGATCTCTCACTGGCTTAGAGTTCATAGCCTTGTTGGCTGCCAGTGAGTTCCCATGGTCTATCTTTTCAGTACTGGAATTTCAACCACAGGCCAGCATACCTGTTTGCCTGTCTTTCTTTCCTTTTTTCCTTCCTTCCTTTCTTTTTCTTATTTATTTATTTTGTTACTGGCTGAGGGGAGGTTGTTTTAACTATCACTCCAGGCCCTGGACCTGCTTTTAAGGCCCATGAATTTTGTTTAAAAATTAGTTGTAGGGGCTGGGGAAGTGGCTCAGCAGTTAAGAACACTTGTGGGTTTAGAACCAATGCTAACTCCAATTTCTGTGGACCAGACTCCCCCTTCTGGGCTCCCACAGGCCCAGCACATATATGACGCACATACAGACAAAACATACACACAAAATAAGATAAATAAATCTAAAAATACTTTTCAAAAATTGATTATCACAAGCTGTATGCTTTTAATCCCAGCAGTCAGGTGGCAGAGGCAGAGGCAAAGGCAGAGGCAGAGGGATTTCTGTGAGTTTGAGATCAGTGTGGTCTACATAGTGAGTTCCAGGACAGCCAGGGCTACATACTGAAGCTTTGTCTCAAAATTAATTAATTAAGAAAAAATAAATTCAGTTATCTTTTTTTTTGACCATAAGATTCAAAATGACATGGTTTCAGAGATGAAACTTCAGATAGCTGACTGTGGACTCAATTCTAGACATCTGTTTCTCCATCAGAACTGCTTTATTAAAATGTCTAAAATTTTGTTTGACTTTGAGTTTTGGTTAGGTTTTGATTTTGGTTTGGTTTTTAATGAGACAAGGTTTCTCTATGTAGTACTAGCTATCCTGGGACTCTATAGACCACGATGGTCTCAAACTCAGAGATCTGCCTGACTCTGCCTCCCAAGTGCTGGGATTAATGGTGTTCATCAGCACATCCATGGAAAGTTCAGATTTAAAAAAAATGTAAACACAGCCAATATCCTGACATTTACAATGTCTGTTATAACCAGTACAGGTAACCAATGTTTGGTGTCATGTAGGGAAAACAACATCTGCCCCATAGCACTTGACTAAAACTGCTTCTTTCCGGTCTTCATTAACTTCTCAAAGCCTTCTCTAAAGGTCACCTGCAAAGTGCAAGAGTTTGGTCTAGCCTTAGGCTAGACACACTACTCTTATATTCTTCTCTTATATTCTGTGTGACCTTCACCAAAACATTTAAATTCTCCAGACCTCTAAATTCCCTTTTAATGAAGTAAGGAAAACAATAATGTTTCCTTGAAATGGTTATGGGTAAGTCAAGTTAGAAACATTGGTGCATGCCTTTAGTCCCAGCAGTTGGGAGGCAGAGGCAGGTGGATTTCTGAGTTTGAGGCCAGCCTGGTCTACAGAGTGAGTTTCAGGACAGCCAGAGCTACACAGAGAAACCCTGTCTAGAAAAACCAAAAAAAGTCAAAACAAAACAAAACAAAACAAAAAAAGAAACACCATGTAAACCTCCAGGGTAGTGCCTGGCTGGGTTCTCACTTTGGGTATTCTGGGATGGACCTCTGTGGAAAGGACTGTACCAGAGAACAGAGGGTTAGGTGACAAGACAAGTGTGCCAGGTTCCTCAGGGTATTTGATAGCATTAGAACATACAAGGTGAGCTTAGTGTGCTGGCGACAACTGATACCAGAAAGAGTAGATTTGGTACATTTCTTCACAAGTCTGTTCAGTGCAATCAAGTTGGCAGCTTGAAATTAAGAATGGTGGGGATATTTATATCACGTGAATCACAAACACTATGAAACATGAAACAGCATCTTCTCCCTACCAGAGCCCCAGGTGGTAAACCCTCAGAGCACACTGCCAGGCTGGAGGCAGACACCTACACTTGATCCCAGCTCCGTGCCCCATTGGCTCTTAGATCTAAAACCACAGCTTCTTGAGCTGGCGATCACCCAATGTTTGGCAACAATAAAAGATTTGAGCACTTTGTATGGCGCGTGTTTCATGCTGGCAAGACTAAGGAGCGCCAAGTGAAGTGCTTAGGCTCAGAGCTAAGACGATTTTGTGTTATGAACTACAGAGTTTTTCCTATAGTTCCCTGCTTTCCTAGCAACACAGTGGCCTCACTTCAGAAGACAAAGACTTTTAATGTTATCCGACCATTACGCCTCGCCTCGGCATGTAAATGTCAAATCCATACAGCTCTGAGTTTCATTATGTTGAAATGTTTGGTTTCAAAAACTGCTCTTTGAATTGCTGACTTAACTTTCTTAAGAAAAAACATGCAATGAATTTTGGCAATCATGCAATGAATTCCCAATAATTTCAGAAATCACTGTAAATATATCTGTCACCGTCTGCTAGGTATTTATTTAAATCAGTATTCTTAGCATTATAAAGTCAAAATCAATCAATTCTGAAAATGTAGAAATAATGAAAAATACTGTGTCCTACAATATTAAACATTGACCTAAGATTTAATTCTTTATGTATAAATAAGCATATTATCTCATTAGCATGTAAATTTGCTTTTTCTTTAATAAATGGTAAAAATACCAAAGCATTGCTTTAAATGAATTATGATTCATTATCAGTAAATGTTTGATGTGTAAGACTGTTTTATCTACCTGTATATCCAGATTCATGCAAAAATTTCTCAAATGAAAAGGGTTGCAAGAGGGAAAGTTTAAGAATCCCTGCTTTTGGGCTAGAGAGATGGCTCAGTGGTTAAGAACACTGACTGCTCTTCCGGAAGACCTGGGTTCAATGCCCAGCACCCATATGGCAGATCAACAATATCTGTAACTCCAAGATCTGACATCTCACACAGACATACGTGCAGACCAAACACCAATGCACATAACATGAAATAAAAACTAAAAGAATTGTTTAAAAAAAAAAAAGAAAGAGAAGAATCCCTGCTCTAAGCTCCCTCAGGCAGCTGAGCCTCCAGCTTCTTGCTGGTACTTGAGAAACACATATGTAAGGGAAAGGACGGGGTCAAAAGCCAGGCTGGAGGTCAGGGTGCAAGCCCAGCACTCAGAAGGCTGAGGCAGGAAGACTGCAAGCTTGAAGCTAGCCTGGACTTTATACTGAGCCTGTTCATTAAAAAGAGGAAGAGATAAGATACATGCAAGACTTAAAATGTAACAGCAAACAAAATGATAATTGTTAGTTCCTGTTAAAAACCCAGAGGATACAAATCTGAGCTGAACCGTGCATCCTTTACTCGTTTGGATAAACACTCAATAAAGATAAGAATATATTGGTCTGCCAGGCTTGGGAAAGGATTTGTTTTGTGGGGGGCGAAATTCTATTCAAGTTCTTTCCTTGTTTCTGTTTGAGAAACTATTTAAACAAGTTTGAACATCTAAACAAAGATAGTCTTAAAGCCCCAAATTCAAGTGCTCTGGGTCTCCTCTGAGCAGTTTTCAACAATGTTGGGCCCAGAGCCAGAACATGTTAGAAACGTTTTGAACTCACCCCACCCTGTCTCCACAGCCATCCTCCCCCAGAATTTGATATAGTGCCAAGAATAGAATCTTGCACATGTCTTAAGGCTTTCATCCTTTTCCCTTAAAAACAAAAGTATCTAAGACCTTGTAATGTAAGAAACCGGAGAGAAGGGAATACTGGCATAGGAAAACAGTGGGTCAGAGAATGCCCTGGAAAACCTCTATCTGCAATACTCTTGCTTTGTGACAGGAAGAGCCCAGACAACTGCACAGCGGGCTTCCTGTCCAACTCTCCAAGCTTCTCCTTCAGTTCATTCATCATGCAGAGAGCAGCAAGGTCTCACCCCGATGGAATCCTTAACTCTCCTAGGAGCTCAAGACTATCCAGTTGGGCAGCTCTGGGATGGGCCATGGAGTCTCTTGCTCTCTGTTGCTGTAAAGCATGCAGAGGGAGTGGTGGGAACAGAAGAGGAAAGTCTGATTCTAGACCCTGGTGAGCCTCCGGAAACCACACCTCATGGGCTGGGGAAGGAAGGAGGCAGAGAGGAAGCTTCTGGAAGGCCCTCCTGTGTTAGGGAAGTTCTAATACTTCCTCTTTGTCACTGCTGTCTGCCTTCTTTTGTTGGCAGGGCTGCTATGAGTCTGGAATACTCAGTGTACCACCCTAGGCTAGTCATATACTAGCACCAGTGTGTGTGTGTGTGTGTGTGTGTGTGTGTGTGTGTGTGTGTGCGCACGCGTGCGAGTGTGTTTTATGTATGTGTGTATGTAGAGGCCAAAGTGGATGTCAGTTGTCTTCACTGATCACTTTTCACTTTCTCTTTTAAGACAGGGTCTCTTGAAGAACCCAGCACTCTCAGATTGACTAGACTGGCTGACCAGTCAGCTTTGGGCGTCTGCCTGTCTCTGCCTCCCTATGCTGAAGTGACAGATGTATATGAGTACTCCATGCTTTTAAACTGAGTGCTGGGGATCTGAACTAGGGTCCTCATGTTTGTGCAGCAGACACTTTACAGGCTAAGTGTGGTGCTCTGAATAGGAATGGCCCCATAGACTCATGTGTTTGAATGCTTGACCCAGTGCAAGTGGAACTAGTAGGACGGGAGGCCTTGTTGTAAACAGTATGTCACTGTAGGAGGCCAGGCTTTGGGGTCTCCCATGCTCTAGCTGAGCTCAAACCCTGCCCATGCCCAGTGTGGACACAGTCTTCTGCTGCTGCTTGCAGATAACCGTGTAGAAGTCTCAGCTTCTTCTTCAGCACCATGTCTGCACGCACAGCGACAAGCTTCTTGCTGTGATAACAGACTAAACCTCTGAAACTGTAAGTCGGCTCCAAAGAAATATTTTTTGTTTTGTTTTGTTTTTAGTAAGAATTGCTATGATCATGGTATCTCTCCACAGCAATAAAACCCTAACTAAGACACTAAGCCTCTACCTAGTCTTTGGAATTTTTCTGGTACACTGTTGTATAATAGTTTCCTCTAAGACTGGAACATTTCATCCTGCAGGGAAGCTCCTTAAGTAGGTAGGTAAACAACTCAAAATAATCTTAAGAAGTCCCTAACACTGAGCAGACCCACTAGGTCTCTCCCTATCGGAGTAAACATTAAACACTGAGATGAAAGATGCCTCAGATGAAAGAGGGTTACCAAGAGGATTCTGAGAGGAGAAAAGTTACAAAGGACACTCTGAGACCAGACCAGCTGCCTGGAGGAAGCAGAAACCAGCTGAGCTGCCTGGAAGAGGTTAAGACTGGAATCCCTTGGAAAGGACACTCTGCAAACGTTTGAGCTGCCAGCAGGCTGTGCTGTGTGTTCCAGGTTTCCCAACTTTGTGAGCTGTTGGCCATGCTGGGGTGGGCCTTGGGGATGCAACTGTCTTTGAGTCATTTCAGCTCCTGTAATTAACCCTTAGCCAATATTCCTGTAAGTAACCCCAGGAAAACTCACTGGTTCACCAAACTGGACTTTGGTGGTTGTAAAGGTTACAGCTCTAAGGGGGAAAGGTTTCCCCGATGGAAGTGTTGCAGCTCTGAGGGTTAAGGCATCCTAGCAGCCAGGAACCAAGAAATACCACAAAGTCACACTGCACAACAAACCTCACACAAGAGATTTACTGGGAGAGACACAAGAGGGTGGCTGCCTCTGCTGAATGAGAAGCAGCAGGAAAACTAGAGGAGGCAGGCTTCATAGAGGGGTTCTTGGGGGCGGAGTTTTCCAGGGTGAAGATTTCCAGGGTAAGGATTGGTGGGATCTCATTGCAAACCCAGGGATTGGTAGGATTTCAAACTCAGGGATTGGTGGGTTTTTGAGCTCAAGGACTGGTGGGGTTTCCAGCTCAGGCATTGGTGGGTTTTGGTGAGCTTTCAAACTTGGAAGTGAGCTTGGAACTTTTGCCCTACAGTGGTATCTGTATTTTGGTCTGCTGTAGGTTTCCTATCTAGCTTGGGTAGATGTGTGTGTTGCATGGCCCCAGGAAAAGTTTTGTCACACAGCACATACCTGTAGCATTACCACACAACTCCATTGCTGTTCCATCCACAAGATTCCACACAGTGAAATCCTTCTTTGGAAGTTGGGGAATTTACCGATGGTGCATCTAGGGCTTGTGTGGTTTCACTTATTTTCAAATGTAATTTTTCCTGTTCACCTGCTAGTTCTTAGGCTTCACTTCACTTTGGAGAAGCTAACCTAGAACCACAGTCACAGTCAGTAAAGACCCTATCCTTCCATTTTCCATGTGTGCCAACATCACCTATTTAAAATGAAAATACAGATTCTTCGTCCAAAGGGTATGGCTTTACTACAGTGTATTAGGAATTCTCTCTGCAAAGATGAGTCCTGCTAATACATTTTTACAAGGATGGTTTAAGGGTGAATCTTAGCCAGCAGCGGTGGCTCATGTCTGTAATCTCAACATGGTGGAGAAGGTAGTAGAAGATGTGGTAGTTTGAATATTCTTGGCCCACGGGAAGTAGGGCCAAGTAGGAGTAGGAGGTATGGCCTTATTGGAGGAGGTGTTTCAGAGGAAGTGTGTCACTGTAGGGGCAGATTTTGAGGTCTCCTCCTAGTGCTCAAGTTCTGCCCAGTGCAGAAGAGAGCATCCTCTTGGCTGCTTACAGAAGAGAGTCTCCTGGATGCCTCAGCTCCTTCAGCATCATGTCTGCCTGCACTTTGTTATGCTTCCCACTGTGATGATAATGAACTAAACCTCTGAAATTGTAAGCCAGCCCCAATTTTTGCCTTTATAAGAGTTGCCTTGGAGCGGGGCTGTGGTGGTGCACACCTTTAATCCCAGCACTTGGGAGGCAGAGGCAGGCAGATTTCTGTCTACAGCCTGGGCTACAGAGTGAGTTCCAGGACAGCCAAGGCTACACAGGAAACCCTCTCTCAAAAAACCAAAAAAAAAAAAAAAAAAAAAAAAAAAAAAAGAGCTGTCTTGGTCATGGTGTTTCTTCACAACAATAAAACCCTAAGAGAGAAGGATACTTGGATTCCATAGTGAGTCTAGAATCCATAGTGGGTTGCAGGTGTGCCTAGGCTAGAGCATGTGACCATGCCTCAAAACAACAACGAAAGAGTGAATCTTGACGAAAACTATCTGTGGCTTCAGTGTTCAATCAAATTATAGCTATTGTTGTTCATGAAAGATATGGTTACCCCTTCCTACACTAGTCTCATTTACTTTGATAGTTGTTTGTGTGTGGACATAGTCACTTTCTCTGTCAGTGAGCTATGAAGAATTGGGTGGCTGTGTGGCTTTAAGAAGAGGTCATGCTTGATCCTAAAGTAAACAAAAAGTAGGGAATGACTTTATTACTGGTGATGACTAAGTGACAATGAATGCTGGGAAATTATGTTGAATTTATTTTTATTTTTATGTTCATGGTTTTTTTTTGTCTGCATTTATATTTCTGCCATGTGCATGCTTGGTGCCCAGGGGGGCAGAAAAGGGTGCTGGATTCCAGGAGACTCGTGTTATGGATAGTTGTGAGCTGCCTTGTGGGTGCTGGGATTGAACCTAGATCCTCTAGAAGAGTAGCCCGTGATCTTAACCACTGAGCCATCTCTCCAGCCCCTAGAAGAGTCAGCCTGAAGCTGTGATTGACACTGTGGTAGAAAGTGGAGAAACTCATGAATTCTTGTTGATGTCTTTTAGACACTAAAAAACCTTACAGATGCACTGGTTATTCAGATAATCATCCCTTATTGCTTGGGTCAGTTGAATCAGGATCTTGGTTACTCACAGTTGAAGTCTTGTATAGCAGGTGCAATAAATGGTTTACTTTAGGATACACTTTCCAATGAATTTATACAGCCGAGCTCACCAAGAAGACACATTTCTTAAAGTTAAAAGTCTTTTAGGAATTTTATTTCTATTTTTTATGCCTTTAAAAGTTTCAGTCTAAATGATCAGTTCTTACCAGGCATGTTGGGGGACATCCCTTTAATCCCAGCAGTCTGGAGGCAGTCAGGTGAATCTCTGTAAGTTTGAAGCCAGTCTTGTTTACATAGCAAGTTCCAGGATGGACAGGGCTACCTAGTGAGACCCTCTCTTACAAAATCAACAACAACAACAATAATAATTTAAAAATTTGTTCTGTATTACAGAACTTTAGAGCCATGGCATCTAGGTTGCTCACATGTCTGTGAGTTGGATATTCTAGTTTCATTTTGTTTCTGCAACAAACATGACTAAGAGAAATTTAGAGGAGAAAGGGGTTGTTTGGCTAGGTTACAATACATCGAGAGAAATCAAGGCAGGAGCTTGAAGCAGAAACTATGAGGAATGCTGCTTGTTGGCTCACTCCCAGAATCATGCCTGGCTAGCTTTATTATACAGTTCATGCCCACCTGCCTAGGGATGGTATCACCCACCCAGAAGGCTGGGTCCTTCTGCATCATTTACTAAATGAAACAGTCCTGGACTGACATTCTCAGGCTAATCTGACTTAGGCAATTTTCCAGTGTAGGCTTTCCTCTCAGCTGACTCTAGAATGTTGGGGTAAACCAGAAACAGTGACTCAGGATAACTTTAGATTTGCCATGTAGAGGTATGACACCAGTCCACTCAAGGAGTTAAGCTGGTCATTCTGTTTATTTCAGTAACAGGGTAATGAAGACTTGCTGAATCTGACTTCGATTAGCAACCCGGATACCTCCACTTCAAGTTTTGCTGACTCTTACAACTTTCAGCTCTCTGTAGCCCACAGCTCATGCAGAGTCCAGCTGCAAGCACGGAGCTTGCCAAAAGTGCTATAATCCATCATTCTGCTGGAGGTTAGAGACTGCCTTTGGCTCAAATCTGTTCAGCAAGCATGTCTGTAATAGTATGCTTCCTTCTCCCTCTCAAGATATCTGTTGACCAGAAAATTACTATTTTAATTCTGTGGGCACCTACTGGGATTTCCAGGTTCTTGTTTCCTGGAGCAAATTGGATGGAGACACAAAGAAAGAGGCAGGCAAATCCAAAGAATTTATGAAGAAAGATTCTATTCCCGAGGGAGGAAGTGGGCCAAAGCACAGATATGTCTAGAAGTTGAATGGCAACAGTGCACAGAGGATGGGTACACACATGTGCTGGAAAGGGGTAGGGGGACGGGCGGGGGTTTTCCTGTCACATAGTGCATGTTTGGTGATCATTTGTATACTGCAGACTTTCTCATACATGATCTCTTATGTGTAGTTCACAGTGAGTCACCTATAGAAAAGGCAGTGCCACTGAACCTGTGCCAATGACTCTAGACTGTTGTCCTTAGCCTCAGTCTTGAGGTGTCTGCCCACTTCTTTGGTGGTAAGCTTTTTTTGTATGCTAATTTTTCAGCTTTTGTAAAATGCATTTTGGGCCTCACACTCACCCTTATTCTCCTATTTCAAGTCTTTCTGAGAGCTGTGGTCTTTTGGGGGATGGACCTGAAGGGTGATGATCTGTTGTCTTATAACCACTGCCTTTATGTTCAGGGGTGTATCCCAGCTGGGGAGGAATCACAGGGCTCTCCCTATTCTGTTATAGTTGTTGAAGAAGGCCCACTTGGCCTCTCCATAACTATAATCCCTGGATCACATGAGTTTAGTCTGAACCTTCTGTACACTAGAACACAAATTCTGTAAGGATATTGGTTAGAAGTATAAGGTTCAAAGATGGACTGATTATACAAATCAACAACCTTCCATAGGGCAAGAACTAGGAAAGCAATGACCATGGAATAGATTTAAAGGTCAATAGGGGAATAGAGAGCAGCAACAGTGAGTACTGCTCCTGGAGAGGACCCAAGTCTAGTTCCCACCATCTATGTTGGACACCTTACACCCTGTAACTCCAGCCCCAAGGGATTCTACATTCTCTTCTGCCTACCAGGGTAGCTATCCTCATTTACACACACACACACACACACACACACACACACACACACACACACACACACACACACACACACACACACACACACACACACACGCACACGCACACGCACACGCACATATTTTTAAAATAAAAAAATTGTGCCTTTTAAAAATTTATTTGTAAATTGTGCGTGTTGGTGTGAGTGTGAGTTCCCATGCAGGTCAGGAGAGGACTCTGGAGTTTTAGATGTTTATGGGTCACTCGATGTGACTGCTTGGAACTAAACTCTTGTTTTCTGCAAGAGCAGTGCCATCTCTCCAGCCCTAACAACTGCCTCCACGTATTTTTTTTTGGGGGGGGGGATAGTGTGAAATTGTAATAACTGCATGTCTTTTATACCAATATGGCCCAAAGAAGGAAACCAAGACATACAGCTAGGTTATCATTGCAGATGGATTTATAAACAAGACTCATCTTTGTTTTTTAAGTTAATAATACAACTTTCTTGTTTGAAGAAAAATTTTGAGTCTTTTAGAATTTTAGCAGTTTTCAGGTATGAACAGCCACACCTTTGAGATGTTCTTAAAGCTGTTGCGAGTCAGAAAGGAGAATTCTATCCTATAGAATAATGCTTTTAGTTCTTGTTGGGGGCCAGCCTCTATCAACTCTGAAAAGGCGTACACGTCACCAGAATATACTCATGTCCTTGACAAGGCTCATCAACCAGCATGGCTTTAGCCACTATGACATTTTTGCATTTATTTATTTGTGTATACAGGCATGCACAAATATTATAACATTCATATGGGGATCAGAGGACAACTTAAATGAGTAAACTCAGGTCACCGGACTTGGTGACAAGCATGTTTGCCTACTGAGCTATCTTGCCATCCTGAGTCGCTGTAATTTGCAAGCATCCTACCCAAATAGTTTTGGTGGAGAAGTCAACTCTGGCTCTAGATATGTCTTCCAGCTTTTAAGTGAGGACTTCCCATGTTACGCCTTGCTACTAGGCCATATGCCTGGCAATCTTCAAGGCTAGAGCTCAATAAGAGCTCATTTGGTTTGGGGGCCATTCTCATCAACTCCTGTTTCTATACACACTCACTTAGATTATTTCCTGTTAACACACACACACACACACACACACACACACATCCTAGATAATTGATTAAGGTAGATAATAAAGCCCCAGTATTGCTGAGGCATGCACCTTTAATCCCAGCACTTGGGAGGCAGAGGCAGGTGGATTGATGAGTTCGAGGCCAGCCTTGGACTACAGAGTGAGTTCTAGGACAGCCAGAGCTATACAGAGAAACCCTGTCTCGAAAAACAAAACAAACAAACAAACAAACAAACAGTTCCAGTATTGGAATGGAACTTAACATCTGTTTTCTTTTTTGATTTGCATGTCAAGTGTTACCTAGGGTGCCTCAATGGTTCTCTGGAAATTAATTCAATAGGAAACTCTGGGAAGTTTAGTTTTTCACTGGAGATGAAGGTCTACCCTCTCTCTGTGACCTCTCTCTTTGCAAAGTGGGCAAAGCCCTGTTTTCCAGAATCTCACCAAGTGCAATGACTCTCTAGTGTCCTGGTTTCCTGCAGCCATGTAAGCATTACTCCACTAGACTTTGTTCTTCAGCATGGAATTTCTGTGAGATGGCTGATGGTTATCTCCCTGGATGATTGTGTCTCCCTGGAGAAATGCTTTCAGGGCTAATGGTCTCACCTTGGGCTTGTTCTTTACCTGATATTTCTTCCCTGAGCCTTTTGGATGGTATGTGGTTGCTGTTATTGAAAAGCCAAATTTAAAAGTTAACTCCAAGGGTCTGAAACTAGCTTCCTTCTGATGCTGGGAGAGGATTGATTAATAAAATTAGTGTCTAACCTAGCCATATCTGACCTTAGGGAAAATTTTAATATAGTTTACTTTTTTTTTTTTTTACATATTTTATGTGTGTACATAGAGTGTGGACATGCACACACTATGGTGCATGTATAGAAGTCAGAGGGCAACTTGCAAGGTTTGGTTCTCTACTTCCATCATGTGGGTCCCAGTAGTCAGGTTAAACTCAGATCATCAGACTTGGTAGCAAGGACCTGTATTGTTTCATGGTTTCATGAGGCCCCAGTACATTTCTTTTTCTTTTTCTTTTTCTTTTCTTTTTTTTTTTTTTTTTTTTTTTTGGTTTTTTGAGACAAGATTTCTCTGTATAGCCCTGACTGTCCTGGAACTCACTCTGTAGACCAGGCTGGCCTCAAACTCAGAAATCCTTCTGCCTCTGCCTCCCAAGTGCTGGGATTAAAGGAGTGCACCACCACTGCCCAGCCTCTAGTACATTTCTTAAAACCCAGAACAGGACTAAAGTTTTACATCTCTGCCCTCATTTTCTGTTCGTTTCCATCCCTTTGGGTTACTTGCTTTACGTGAACTTGTTAAAGCAGAGATGTCATTGTCCCAGTCTTTGATTCCAGGAACAACAGAAGCAGCCCCCCAATCCTGCAGTTACACTTTGGGCAGGAGCTGTCTTCTGAAAACCAGTCTGTCCCTTCAGACAATAGGGTCTTCTTTGGACCACCTTGAAGAACCACAACTGAGACAGTGATTAACCAAGCCTTACCAAGATGTCCCAGTTATGCATACCTCTTGTCCACTGCTTTAATTTTATTTCTCTATTTGGAATTAAGAATTTAAATTTAAGTTGAGCATGTCCCATAGGAAGTTTAAAAGTACTGTTTTGAACCCTTAACCTTTCTACACTTTCTTCTCCCAGGCCAGGATTTGAACCAATCATCTTTGTTGTCTCTCCTACAGTGAGTTACAAGTCCCTGCTGTGGGCATCTTTGAAGCTGTTTTTCTATTTTAGCTTGCCAGTACCCTAAAGGTAGACCCAAGACCATCAGACCTCTTTATTTGCTTCTCCAATATGGCTACATTTATTAAATCTCTTCTTTCTGTCCCTTGCCATTACTCTGTTTTTTTTTCTTTTTCTTTTTTTTTTCAGGCCTAGTGGGGACTGCTGGAAAGAGGATGCCTGACTTAAAACTTAGTCACACGATGAACTAAAAGGAATTTGGACTAGCTTACCAAATTTATTTTCTATGACCACTTACTTGTAAGCTAGTTTGGTACCATGTAAATAATGTAAAGACAGAGGCATATGTAGCAATATATATACATCTATAGTTAGTTATAGAGGTAGTTTAAAAACAAAAGGCTGTGCTGATTTTAATTGTCTTTATCATTTGCCAGTTTTTAAGACAGAGTGTTGATCTAATTAGCTTCTTCAAAGCACTTGCCTGAGATCTGTGCTTCAAGCCACCACTCTAAAACGTAGCAAAGCACAAGGCTTAGATGATTCTCAAAGACAGAGCCTACCATAACTGTTGATAAGGTTCAAGCAGATGCCAGAAAGAAAGAGCTCAAAATAGGAGTTTGTTGTGCAGACCTAAGGCAATGCCATTCTCTGCTTAAGAGATAAACAGTAGAGCAGGGGTAGCCAGGGCAACCTCCATTTTCTTCAGTCTTCAGCCTGCTTGTTGAGAAACAGGGCAGGATTCTTCCCCCATTTTTGACTAACATTACTGCTCTTATCATGCTTAACAGGTTTATAAGTACAATTTTCTTTCCTTTGAAGAGACTCTCTACATTCCCCTACATCTGTGCCTGTGGGTCCCTGTTAGGGTGTTGCAATCACAAACAGTGGGCTTCTCAGGCCTGCACTGCAGGCAGGTGGTTGATCAGAATGTCTCCTTGTTTCTCTCCAGTCCTGTCTCTCTCCCACAGTACAGCAAGTACTCAGGATCAAGTGCAGGTCCTCCCATGTGAGCTCAGAGGCTTAAGTCAGGATCTGACAGTTACAGGTAGTCACAGTGCGTTCAGAGACAATTCCTGGTAGATTCCTGCATTGCTGAAATGCATTTTAATGGTCCTAGCTGGTTCAGGAGCCTCTCTCCAGGGGAATGCTGCAGGCATAGGAATGGATGAATGGTTGTAAGCTCCATTCCTCGTATGCTCAACAGGACCTCTTTTTCTGGTAACTTGAGGTAGAAGGAAGCTTACAGAGGTGGTGTGGATTTCTACAGCACATGGGAGGATCGGATCGTTTGCCTGCTGAGCCCCATTGTTCCTTGTTTTCCCTTTGGGAAATGAGGGGTGGGCAAAGACATAGGTCATCTAGGATATTATTAGATGTGTCTTCCTTTCAGCTTCCTTTGCATTGCCCCTGTCCATCTTGGTAGAGGGACATAGGCACCTCGGTATATAAGGCTTATAAGACATAAGGTCCCTTGATGCCAAGTCCAGCTTCAGGACTATGCTGCAGTTTAGGCTTCCAAACTTTAGCCAAACTTTCTTATCTCCTCTTTTATATTGGAGCCAGAGAGTATCAGAGGTTTTTTTTTTTTGTTGTTGTTGTTGTTGTTGTTGTTTTGTTTTTTTGTTTTTTTGTTTTTTGAGACAGGGTTTCTCCATATAGCTCTGGATGTCCTGGAACTCACCTGTAGACCAGGCTGGCCTTAAACTCAGAAATCCTTTTGCCTCTGCCTCCCAAGTGCTGGGGTTAAAGGTGTATTCCACCGGGCTGGAGAGGTGGCTCAGTGCTTAAGAGCACTGACTGCTCTTCTAGAGGTTCTGAGTTCAATTCCCAGCAACCACATGGTGACTCACAACCATCCCTAATGAGATCTGATGCCCTCTTCTGGTGTGTCTGAAGACATCGACAGTGTACTCACATACATTAAAAAAAAGTTAAACGAAAAGAGGATGTCCTCCACATGTACATGCATGCTTGTGTACTTCATAAATAAATAAACCTTTAAAAAAATGCTAGAGCATTCTTTTCTATCATTAAGATCAAAGTTTATCTAGTTCTTGAAGATGCACTGTTGTAAGGAGTTCAAGGGAACTGAATGTCTTAGAAGAATGACAAGAAATCAAGGTCTTGCCGGGCAGTGGTGGCATATGCCTTTAATCCCAGCACTTGGGAGACAGAGGCAGGAGGATTTCTGAGTTTGAGGCCAGCCTGGTCCTCAGAGTGAGTTCCAGGACAGCCAGGGCTACACAGAGAAACCCTGTCTCCAAAAACCAAAAAATAAAATAAAATAAAGTAAATCAAGGTCCTTGGAATGTTAACCATGTTCCTCTCACCACACAGACCTGATGGCTCTGAGAATCTTTCAGTTATGTCACCCTGCCAGATGTCCCTGATGAACCTGAACAGAGACCATAGGAGGTTTAGAAACACTGGCTTAAAGCTGTAACCCTTCTATGCTTTCTTCTCCCAGGCCAGGATTCAAACCAGTCATCTTTGTTGTGTCTCCTCCAGTGAGATACAAGTCTGCAGTGGCTTTCTCCAAAGTTATTTCTTTTCCCCTGCTGGGTCAAGGTCTCCTGAGAAGCTCTACAAAGGCCCATGTTCTTAGACTTGGCAGAGGAAAAGCTTGGCTAAGTGAACAGCTCTGGTCTTTTTCTAATCTGACATCCAGATTAAAGTACAAATCCAGTCCTCACTCCTACTCTCCACTCCAGATGTCATGCTCAGGGAAGTGTATTACTACCTGGGACGTTAAATTTGTACCCTCGGGGACCAAACTGTCTAGAGTAAAAGAGCCAGATACTACATGATAAACTAGAAGTCAACAGAACACAGCATCAGGGAGCTCTGGTAGGGATGTAAAAAGTTAAATTAACAAAGAGTTTGAAAATGGGGAGCTCAGGGAGGTGGTGACATGCATGTGATGGAACTAGTGGCCAGAGATACCATGGGCATGGAGCCATCACACCATGGCCTGGGCTTAGAGCTGCCACGCTTACTTGGTCCTGTCTCCAGCCACTACCCCAACATTGGGAGCTGTGACATGGATCCTTGGTGTTCCTAGAACACCCATATAACTCTCTTCCCTTGGCTCTCTCTTTTCCAGCACCCTTACAAGCCTCCAGAAAAATAAAGGAGGAAAAAGTGAGGCAAGGAAGAGACAGGAGGAAGGAGGGAGGAAATGGAAGGCTGCTAAGAGACGCCACTGTCGGAGAGAAGGAAAGCATTCAGAGCTCCTCGGCAGTTACTAGCCTTTAACTAAGAAGGCTGTCATGACGTGAGGGGAATGTGTGACTTCACAGCGTTACCTTGAGACAGGAGCATTTACTGGCACCGGAGGACGGCTAATTTCTAATCTTGATTCATGACTGGACTCTTGTGGGTCTCCCATCTTCCAGGAGGTGGCTTCGGCATTCAATTCTAACCGTGTAGGGTGGGTCCTGTGCTTCTGGATCTGCATGCTCCATTCAGCAGTCCTGTGCCAGACTCGTACTATCAGCCCAGTAATTCACCAGACAGTATCTAAGAATGCGAGCTATATACTAAAACCACACCCGGATTTCATAGTCCCTGGGCTTATTTTTCTTTTTCTTACCAAATCCCCCTTTAGTTTAAAGCTTATGTGACTATCACTGACTTTAGATCTATTACAAACATAGTGGTATATTCAACGAATGGATAGACAGAGGGCAGTTACATCCTTTCTTCCGTTTTCTCCTTTCTATACTCACACATGCCTTCTCCTCTTGATTTTGCTACTTCAGCTCCCTAACCCTGCTCATTCTTTCTTCCAGTGGCCCGGGACTAAAAGTCAGACGTGACCTTTGCTTTCCCCTGCTCTTTCTCTCCCAGGCTCTCATGGCGTCCTCCAAGTTGTCGCTTCACTTCCTGTGTCACGTATGTCCCAGCCTTTCCACTTTCAACACAAGTCTCATCCAGCCACTCACCGTCTTGCACAACCACCGGTGCAGACCATCCGTACTCCAAGTTGTCACAGAGATGGAGTGTTATTCCTTAAGCACCACCCTACACATGTGAAATCTTAGGCCTTTCCTAAAGCTGTACCCAATATAAAATACATTTTAACCATTTTTTCAGCTTTCTAGATGGCCTCTTGATAAAAGATGTGTCCTCTCATCTTATAAAAGCGACTAACATAATAAGAGATGTTATTGTTCTTTGTACCTTAGTTAGATCTATAAACTACAGAGATGACTGAAAATGCCTTTATTTGGACATTAATGACAATGTCCATCTTAAAGACACATATTAAAACACAGGGACGTAACCTATACCCATTGCCTTCCTTGATGTTTTCTTGCCCACAGGCCACCTACCTTCTTTACCTACTGCACTTTGCTAACAGAACCAGCATTCCTTAGCAAACACACTGCCATCCATAACGCCATTACGCTCTAGTTAAATGCTACTCTGACCCTACCCAGTAGCCTTGTATTCTCGAGATCTAGATGATTCTCTTGACACTCCATGAAAGCCCTAAGCATACTTTATTCTGAAATGTCTAACCTTGATAATAACTCTAATAGAAAATTATTTGGTGACTGCTTACATTTTAAGAATAATCATTGTAAAAATTTTACTGTATATAGAGAGATTTACTGTATGTAAGTTTACTGTGTATAGATTCTGGACATTCTGTTACCAACATTAACTTCTTTTGCTCTGATATGAGCATGTTCATGAACAGAGATCTAAGTCAGTACTATTCATGATTTTGACATATAAGAAAAATTGTAGGGTGGTATAACTCCTTTGAGTACTTCAAGCAATGAGTTTAATTAGAAAAATATATTTTAGAGACAGTCAAATCTATTATGGAATAACAAATAAAGTCTAAATAAAGTATGGAAATCTATTTCCATAATAGAAATGAAGTTTTTTTTTTTTAAATAAAAACACATTGGTCAAACATTCGACACAATGAATAGGCCCCATTGGTGTGGTTACTGTAATCCTAAAATGATTGAACTGATTTGTAATACAGAATAAAATCAACCAAGTTGAATACAACAATTTATTCCACCTGGAAGATATTATATTGGTCATTCCACAACTTTCCCATACAACTTGACACCTTCAAAAGCCACATCATTATGTTTGTACACTTACAGATCAGGAAGTAACTTGGGAGATGGGTCAGCCTCAAATTGCTTCAAATTTCAGAAAACTATGAGCAGAACAACATTTTTTTTTGTTTTTGTTTTTTTGGTTTTTGGTTTTTGGTTTTTCGAGACAGGGTTTCTCTGTATAACTCTGGCTGTCCTGGAACTCACTCTGCAAACCAGGCTGGCCTCGAACTCAGAAATCCACCTGCCTCTGCCTCCCAAGTGCTGGGATTAAAGGCGTGCGCCACTACTGCCTGGCTCCAACATTTTTTTTAAACTAGGATATTCAACAGATGATCAAATTCACTTTTCTCTAACAATCATAATCCAAGAAAAATTAGATTTTTTTTAAAAAAATCTCAACTTTACAGTTAAAACATTTAAAGAAATATCATTGTACTATTGCTTTGAAGTCCTAAGCATATAGAATGAACCAATGGTACCTTATAACCAGAGCTACCCCAGTTTTCCCAAATAATTGATCTGTCAAAAATACTTATAAATTCTCACTGCATAGAATCATGACATGAGACCTGCAAGACTTTCCCTCTGATGGCTCCCATTTGGACTGTTCTGGCTGGCCATCTATGGTCAGATAGGTATGTAGTCAAGAGTTCAATGGATAAAAAGTGCAATTCCAAACGTCCATGGCTGGACTCACCCCGCATCATCAACGTGTTCAAATAGAACCTAATTATGTCAGCCTCAGAACTTTTCTGGCAACAACTAATATGCCTCCTCTCCCTGGATTCCATTTCTCTTCCTTCCTTCTTTCTTTAAATCTTTATTTATTAGTTTGTCTTATTTTGTTCTGAGGCAGTGCCTCACTATGAAGCACTGACTGACCTGTACCCGCTCTGCACACTGACTGGCCTTGAACTCACAGAAGTCTACCTACCTCTGCCTCCTGAGTGTTGGGATCAAAGGTAGGTGCCATCATGCCTGGTCCTTCCTTTCTTTTTAGAGTCAATCTCACTTTGAAGTCAAAGTTGGTTTCAAATTATCCTCCTTTTTAACTTCTGGAATGAATGCTGAGACTACAAGCCTGTGCACTCAAACCCATGCATCATTTCCTGTCTCACACTGTCCCTAAGTTCTAAGTCATACCTCTGGGCACCTGCATCCCAGTAAACATAGTTGGGGTTCTTGGCTGGATTTTATGCAGGGAACGACTGCACGTCTGACCCAAAAGCTCTAAGACATTGAGTCACATCAGGTCCCTCTCCACTGTCTGGATGGAAATGGACATCTGGGAAGACAACTAGCTGCCTTTCAACCCCTTCAGGGCAACTGTTGTGATGAGGTTAAGAGACTTGTAGTTGGACTTAAGTCTTATTGTCTTTTCTTTGCTTCTTTTATTTTATTTTAATCCTTTCTGCTCATTTCTTAACTATCTTTTTTCCTATATAATTCTCTGAACTAAATTTTCTTTCAGAAATTCTTACAGGAACCACAGGTATTTCTAAATATTAAATGGGATTTGCAGCCTAAAACATACAAACACACACACACACACACACACACACACACACACACACATCATGCACATGCACACTCACACACGCGTGCACACACACATTAATTTGACATCTATCTACTTTAATGGAATCATTGTTCCTAGCCAATTAGCTGGGGGTACTCAGAGTCTCAAGGGGATCCAGGGATGTGAGAAAATAAGGGGATATGCAACTAATTATGTAAATTATGCCCCAATTATTTTCTTAGAAAGTTATGCAAGGATCTTTGCATGATTTTTAAAAAAACTCTCCTGAGAATTTTGTCCTTCAAAATTAGACCAATTAAATCAGATTGCTGCAAGTATCTATTCAGATGAAAGAGTTCATCTATGAATAACCCTGTGTCTATTCATCTTAAATTGTCCTTGTCCTTGCCAAGTGTAGGTGTACTTTGTTCTTCAGACATGGTAATCTAGGCTTCTCAAGCAGTCAAAGCTACTTGCTGATTCCTTGCATTTTACTAAATTAAAATGGTAATTTACTATGAAGAGACCAACTAGTGACTTTCAAGATTTCTAGACTATAATGTATGGTGCATTATTTATGCCTGATGATAGCCTTAACCCCCTGTTATCTCTCAAAATGAAGTTACTCCAGAAGCTAATACAAATGTGGTGACCGGTAGAGTCCTAAATAAGAAAGTTACTCTGGACTGTTTACTGGCCAGTCTACTGATAATTAGTGTGTCTTGTTGTATCTAAGTAATCATTATTTAATTAAAATTAGTCAGACATATTCTTGAGTCTTTCCTGACTTGGCCTAGGCTAACTGAAGAGTGAATTTCAAGGGGGTTCCGGTATTTTGAAGTGTTTAATTCTTTGTGTGCATGGGTGCTTCTTTGCTTTTCACAGAGACTGGGCCCCTCGTGGTAGACTCTTTGTGTTTTGTTTTGATGGGTGTTTATTGTCTTTCTCCTGCACTAACATATGACTTCCATGAAAGGGAAGATGGTCTCATTCACCAGCGTCTCCCAAGTCTGACAGATTGCAGTCTGCCATGGAACAGATGTCAACTGAGAGTTTGCTGAAGAAATAGGCTCTGACTTACACAGACAGAAGCCAACAAACAAGTGTTCCCAGTGTTCCGAAGGAGAGGTCTAGCTGGTGTCTTGGTTAGGGGCCTGCATGTGTTACTATGGTAGAGACCAGGTAGGATGAACATGTGTTCACAATCAGGGTAGATACCTGCCTGGGGCTGTTAGAATTAGGAGCTTGGAACCCCAGCTTTGTCACATAATATAGCTTCAATAACCAAGCCTGGGTCTTGACACAGTGTGCCTACATGGGCGTTCCAAAAACTGCTTAAGGGGAAGACTTTCAAAGAGACTGGCCTTCTCTGCCAGCTGCCACCAGATTTGCATGTGTGTGAACAGGACCACAGTGATGGTTAATAGCTCTACCCACTAGGATTACACTTGTATTTTCCATTCTGAATATGTATGATCTGCTTCCCTGAATTAATTATAAGTTTTTGAAGGCAGGCACCCAGTGTATTAGGGTTTATTATTTCCCTGGTGATGGAATGAAAATAGTTTTCAGGAGATTAAACCCATGGAAATGAAGGAGAGCCAAAGCAGATTAAATGCTTTCTGCCTTTTTCTATGCTCATGAGGCTCCTGAAAATAATTTATTAAAAAATTTAATGGTTGATGCATAATGATCATTTTTAGACCATATAAGCCAGGCACACTAATCACAGTATCCAAGAAGCTGAAGCAGGAGGATCATGAGTTCAAGGCCAGGGTAAGCTACATAGTAAATTCTAGGCTAGCTTGAGCAATGTATTGAGACTCTGTCTTAAATAAAGTACTTTTTTAAAAAAGAAGAAGAAAAGGAAGGAAGGAGGAAGAAAGGAAGGAGGGGTGAGGGAGCAACCCAGTAAGTCACTGGATACATTCCTTTTAAGCAGTATTCAGGTTGTGAGACAATTGCTACCCTTCTGTGGTACAAAGCTGTGTGTATAACAAGATCATCACCATTGCTTTACAATATGATGAAAACTGCACAAAGTACTCACCAGAGAAGTCATTATTTCAAATTGGAAATGCCCAGTTGCCATCTCCTCAAGATTCCTAGAGGGGAAATGAACCCTCAGGGTGAATGACAGTTACACTTAGCTGAAGTCAGTGTCTCCCTGTGTCCTGCAGCTCCTGTGTATGCAGGCAGTATCCTCATTGCTAACATCTGTAGACTGTATCATCCCCGCCCACCTCATTCTCTTCAGACAAGCATACGTCTGACTGATTAGCTACAAAGTGGAATGAAGTCATCAATGAAATTTTAGAAGGTTTGTGTAAGTTAGATAGATCTGCAAGACATTGCCATTGCCAAAGTCTCTGAAAACTGTAAATAGATGCCTTCCTTCAAGCTTATCTCCACCCTCCTACCTCCTGACGCAGTGTAGTTTAATGTTTGATAAGTACAAATCTATCTAAGCAAAGAAACAGTTTTATTTCTAGGTAAGCATTGTAGAAGAACCAGGCCTGGTGGTGCAGGCCCATAATCCCAGCTTCATAGAAGACTGAGGTAGGAGGATCTCAAGTTCAAGGCTTGTGTGAGCTACTTAGAGAGCCCCTGTCTCAAAACAGAGAGTCAAAAGATATCTGTAGGTATATTTCAGTACACACATGCATTATCCAGCATGCATGAGGCCCACTGAGCTCTTAGCATCCCTATCCACAAAAGGTAATTAAAAAGCTCTATCTGTTTCTTTTGGTGGCAGCCTCAGAGAATCAAAAGAATTGAGAGCCGATGCTCTGAAGTCATCTTAGGAAGCTTTCCCATTTGTCTTAAAAGACAGTCTTAATATATAGCTCAGGCTGGATACCCACTGCTGCTGGATTTTTCTGCTTCTAAGTGCTGGAATTACAGGCATGTACCATCAGCAGCTAGAAACGTGTTTCTTCTTAGGGCTAGAAGTTAAATGCTTTTATTTCTGTGGGACAAACGATCTATGACATTGGTAACTACTCAGCTCTCAGCAGTAGCAGGCAAGCAGCCTAAGACGGTAGGAGGCTAAGGACCCTGCCTGTTCTCCAGTACAGCCTGATTTCTAGACACTAGAAACTGAGTTTCATAGTAAGAGTAATTGTTTTTCTTTTGACTCTTTCCCAAACTTTTAACGATCTAACAACCATTCTTAGCTCACAGACTACACAAAAGCAGACTAGGGGTTGGTTTATTTGCTAATCCTGAGCAGAGGTTAACAATAAGTTATAAACAAGTGACAGCTTTCATTTTTTTTTATTGATACATGATTTATTCCTCTAAGAACACTGAGATAGAGCTTGATAGTATCCTTTTACCAATGAGACAGAGAGGTTAAGTAACGTCCTCAAAGTTGCATAGTGCATAACATTGAAACGGTACCTCAAACTTAGAAATCCAAAGCTCAGAGACCGAGTCTCTTCAAATATGGTATTGTCTGTTTATATTCCTTCCTGGTCCTTAAAACTATCTGACCGTCTTCATGGTAGACATCTAAGTAAGTGACTGAATGTTTGGGGAGGAAGAAGGAAGAAAATGCCTCACAATAAATTTTGAAGTTGGAAAGATGGCTACATGGTTAAGAACACATACTCCTTTTCGTCGGGGCCTGAGCTTACTTCCCAGCACCCATGTTGGGCAGCTAACAACCACCTATAACTCCAGCTTCAGAACTGAAGCCCTCTTCTGGATTCCACTGTACCTGAACTCATGAATACATACTGGTACACAGGCACATGTACACACACATAATTAAAACTGGAAGTTTTGTTGTTTACCTGTTTGTTTGTTTTTATTTTCAATTGAAGATTATATTATCTTATACCCAATGTTCCCAAAATTAGACTAGAAAAATTGTAGAAATTATCAATAATTTCAGCAAAGTGTTATGATACATGATTGTCTTATAACATTTACCAGTCTTAATATGTATGAGAACCAAGCATGCTGAGAAGGAGATCATGGACAAGCTCCTCTTCCCAGTTTCTCAAATAAAATAAAATAAAATAAAAATATTTAGAATGTACATAATAAACAAGGTAAGAAACCTCTATAATGAAAACTTTAAATGTGTGAAGAAAGAGATTGAGAAACATACTAGAATTTGAAGCCCTCCTAAGCGTATAGCTTGGTAGAATTAACATTGTGAAAAAAGACCTTCCTACCAAAACAAGTTACTGATTCAATGAAATCACAATCAACATCCTCATCTCATTCTTTACATGAATAGAAAGAAAATCCTCAAGTTGATATGGAACAACAAAAGACCCAGAATAGCCAATTAGTCCTAGCTAAGTGTTTGTTTCTATGTATTCTGCTCGTTTTAAGTGCTAAGTACATTTGTCTAAAACCCTAACTTTTATACATCTGTTTCTATTGTATCATTGATTTTTTTAAGTACTTTCAATCCTCCATTGTACCATTTGTCCTCTTCTTCCACAGTTAGAAATCTCAGAACTCACTCTTAAATTCTTTGAGTCTTAATGTATTCAACCATAGAATGGGTATTGGTTGTATATGATTGTCTTAGAAAGGGTGAAGAAGTTGGAGGAGAATGCAATCTTTGAGTGCTTTGAAAATCTGGTGTAATTTGATAGCTATAAATTGTTATATGATGTTGCTATTTGGTTTTCTTCTCTAGATTTTCAGCATCCAACAAAGAAGCACCAATGTGTTTACCTCAGTCAATTCCAGGGTAGATACTATAGAAATTCCAAATTAGTTTGGGAAGCACGAGTAATTTGAAGACTGCCCTCATTCCATCCCAGGACTGCAAAAGTCTTGGGGGACATTATATACTCAGGTTTCCAAAATTACTTGAGACCTGGAATGTTTTGACTAGAATCTGCTACACCTAAATGCAGATTGATATCACGTCTTTTCCACTTGTACACCATTTTGTGGAAGGGTCATTTGACATATTGAGGTGAATAGTCTGGAGTATTTGGTTCTGTTTTCATTTCTTCAGATTGCCTTTGTTACAGGTACTGTGTTCATGTGGATCCCATCCTTCTTGGCTTCTTCTTAAACATATTTATTTGTTATAACCATGCATCGCTTGTTAAAGTTTCTTCTCATGTAAACCATAGTTATGTGTTATTTTAGTTGAAAGTCGATTTTGTTCTATATTAGAATGGCTGCTCTAGCTTGTTTCTTGGGACCATTTGCTTGGAAAACTGTTTTCCAACCTTTCACACTGAGGTAGTGTCTGTCCTTGTCACTGAGGTACGTTTCTTGTATGCAGCAAAATGCTGGGTCCTGTTTATGTATCCAGTCTGGTAGTCTATGTCTTTTTGAGGGAATTGAGTCCATTTATGTTAAGAAATATTAAGGAAAAGTGACTGTTATTTCCTGTTATTTTTGTTGTTAGAGGTGAAATTATGTTTGTGTGGCTATCTTCTTTTGGGTTTGTTGGAAGATTACTTTCTTGCTTTTTCTAGGGTGTAGTTTCCCTCCTTATGTGGATGTTTTCCATCTATTATCCTTTGTAGGGCTGGATTTGTGGAAAGATATTGTGTACATTTGGTTTTGTCATAGAATATCTTGTTTTCTCCATCTATGGCAATTGAGAGTTTTGCTGGGTATAGTAGCCTGGGCTGGCATTTGTGTTCTTGTAGGGCCTGTATGACATCAGCCCAGGATCTTCTGGCTTTTGTAGTCTCTGGTGAGAAGTCCTAAGGCTTGCTCAAGGCTCTGGCTCAGACTGGAAGGGATAACTTTCATTCTTGTCCTCATTTTTTTGGGAAGCAAAAAGTTCTACCTCAGATATCAAAGCCCAGAACTCATAAAAACATCTCATCTAAGTAGATTTCATAGTCAATATAGAAAAAAACCTGCTCCCTTCAAGCTTGGCCATGGATTACTGCAGCTAGATGCACTCTAGATGTGTATGAGAGTTGAGATCTTCATATCTCCTTTTGCCCTGCAATCTTTGGTTTCGTAAAATGTTTACAAGAACAAACTATGAGATGTTTCTCTCCAGGTTAATAATGAATGCCCTGGATACTGAATGCTGGCCCCTCTGTGTTGCCATGTTCTGTGGAGCATGATTAGCTCTGCCTTCTTCCCATCCCAGACTCACCCTCCTGGGTCTGAGGTACTCAGTGTCTAGTTTGAGTACTTGCTTCTGTGAGTCAAATCTGTGATTCAGAATCAGGGTATAGGCTATGGGAAAGTTCTTTTCAAGAGAAATTTCAAGCTGATGGGATGAACTGGGGGAGAAACTGCTCCGGTGCTCCCAGAAAGAGGCTGCCTCTGCACTCTGGGTCTAAAAACACCTTGTACTAGAATATGAAAAGAGGGTGCCCAGCAGGAGCAGTTGCTTGGTGCTTTTCCCTGAGCCTTCCTGGTCTCACTGAACTGACTGAGGCCCCCTCTGGCTTGGATTCATCCTGTCTTCAGGCATCCAGCTTCCTGCCCCTTCCCAGTTCTGCCAACATGAGCATTTCTGGGTTCCTGCCCCTAACACCTGTTTCCACTCCCTTTGCAGTCATCTGTTTGAAGTAGTGATGCTTATTTCTAAGACCGAAGCTGGGTTCTTGGGGTGGAGACGAATGCAGATTAAACCAGAAGGTGCTACACTTCTGTATCGAATCAGTAAAACACATCTATGGTACACATGCAAATGCATTATATGATTAAGGCTCTATAGCTACTTTTGTTTAAATATGTCATGAAACACAGGTTCACAAAATGCAGGTTAGGTTGCAGATTTGGATAGGCCTGTTAGGACTCAGTCCTTCAGCACACACTGTAAGCTCTGGAATTGTATCCTTTCATTGCATAGTCTCTTATGAGGGATATGTCCTGTAAGAAGAAGATGTCTTTGGGGACAAAGTTTAATGACACTTCTGCATGAAAACGTCATAAAGAAACCCATTACTTTTTAAGCTAAGGAAGCATTAATAAAGAACAACCTTACTTTGAGGATGCATCCGCCAACCTAATGATGACAAGAAAGGATGAACTGAATACTCAACGACAGGGGGAAGACCAGCTTGAAGTGTGAACTTAACAGGAGGCTTATTTCTCTTACAGTGAGGATGAAGGGAAGTGAATACAAGATGTCTACCATTTCTTTTCCTTCCCAAAACTCTATCAGGAGCCATGTCTGCTTCATCATTAGAATTGTTGAGGAGGGGAATGACTTAGGTAAGCAAACAGAATTCACAATAATGCAGGGAAGTTGATGTCTTGGGAACGGTGAAAGATTTTATTTTTCCCCAGGAATTATTTTAATCATTCTACTTTGAAAACAGAACTGCTTCTCCAGACATTAAAAAAAAAAAAAAAAAAAAAAAAAAAAAAGAAAAGAAAAAAAAAACTCTATCAAAAGAGCTTCTGCTATTCTGCTGGAGGTAGCTGCAGATGTTGGAGAAAAAGAATTAAGGAATCCAGACCCACTCCTCTACAAGTTTAAGTGCCACCAAGGGCACGTTTGATCTCCTTCTCCTTCCTGTTTTCATTGTGAGTTTAAAGGGATAGCTCAAGTTTCCCTTTGTGCTTAGAGGTGTGGGGACTGTCCATGGAAGGAGTCCCATCCTGTGAGTGCACCATAACCTTCTCAGGCCTGAGTCAGAGTGCGTGGGCGCTTCCTGCTCCAATATAACCAGTGTTTGGTGATTTGGGTCCCAGAGGCCTGATGCTCTGCAATGGACTGGGGTAGGAAAGGGAAATGGCTGGTGTCTGTGTTTGTATAATTTTTAGTTTCTGTCAGGTTTGCTCTATAGTTGTTCCTGAATTTCTCCTTGAATAGTTATATGGTTTGTCTTGGCGCTTGTAAATATTTAATAATTAGTTCTTCAAAGAAAAGAGTACTGATTTATGACATTTACTGATTGTTTTTGTAGTACAAACACAGTCAGTTCTATCTTACTATCTATGAATTCCACTTCCCCATATTTAACCAATTATAGACAAAAACATCTGAAGAAAATAACTGTACTGAAGGTATACAAAGAAACATTTTATTGTCTTTATCTGTTTATGTTTTATTTATTCCTTGAATGCTTCATATATTTTGATCACACACATCTCCTTTCCCAACTCCTTGCAGATCCTCTCCCACCTCTCTAACCACCCAATCTCATATTCTATCTCACTTAAAACACACACACATACACACATACACACACACATACACACACACACAAAAACACATACACACATACACACACAAAAACACACACAAACACACACATACACACACACAAAAACACATACACACACTCACATGCACACATACACACAAAAACACACACACACATACACACACTCACATGCACACACATACAAAAAAACCATACACACACACAAAACCAAAACAACCTCCCCAAAATGAGAAACACCACACACACACACACACACACAAAAACACATACACACATACACACACAGACACACATACACACACAAAAACATACACACACAAAACCAAAATAACCTCCCCCAAATGAGAAATACCACACACACACACACACACACACACAAACACACACACACACAAAACCAAAACAACCTCCCCAAAATGAGAAACACCACCACCACCACCATACACACACAGACACACAGACACACAGACACACACACACACAGACACACACACACACACACACACACACAGAGTCCAGTTTGCGTTGACCAATTATTCCTGAGCGTGGGGGCTGCCCTGCAGTGTGGTTGATACAGGGTCACCTCATGTCACTTCATTGAGGAAAACAGACTCTCCCTCTCCTAGCAGCTGTCAACTGTCAGTAACTCTGGGACTTCATGCACACCTCCCCTCTTCCATACTGGTATTTTGTTCGGGTTGATCCTTCGCAGATCTTGTGCATGCTGCTGTCACAATCTCACAGGGCAGTCTGTGTCTGCCCTGTTGTCTCTAGAAAACATGGCTTCCATGAGGTTATCCACCACCTCCGGCTCTTAGAAGCTTTCTGTCTTCCTCTTCCACATAGGTCCCTGAGCCTTGCAGGGAGGAATATGATATAGAGATTCCCATGAGAATTCCAAAGTCTCTTGCTCTCCATACACTGACCAGGGATGCGTCTCTACATTACTTTTACCATCTGTCTACCGCAAGAAGCTTGAGGATGGGCAATGTTCTGATCAATGGGTCATCGGGAGTCATTTTACTACTGTGTCCATATAGCAGAATAATAGTGGTAGGTTCTTCCCCAGGGCCCAAGGCACTGCCAGTGTGGCCAAGAACCTGGCACTATATAGGCCATGGGCCCTAGAGATAATTTGAAGTACTACAAGAGACATGTGTTAGTTACGTGCAAATACTATACCATCTTATATAAGGGACTTATCACCTACAGAGTTTGGTGTTTGTGGTGAGTGTGTGTGTGTGTGTGTGTGTGTGTGTGTGTGTGTGTATGTATGTATGCATGCTCAGGAATCAATATCCCATGAATACTGAAGCGCAATGATTGCAAGATATTTGATCACACTGTGAACCCTGAGATTATGTTATTTACTGGACAAACCTGTTTTTAGTTGTGGTGTGTCTCAGTCTCAGCACACTTAATCCAAGAGCTTTCTGCTTCAATACTGAAAACAGGATTAAATAATGTCAACCATAGGTTAAGATGTGGAGCAAGTCACAGGTTGACAGGAAGTGAACATGGGATTATTTTTTTTAAAGATTTATTTTATTTATTTTATGTGTGTATGAGTACACTGTAGCTGTACAGATGGCTGTGAGCCATCATGTGTGTGGCTGCTGGGAATTGAACTCAGGACCTCTGCTGGCCCTGCTTGCTCTGGCCCTGCTCGCTCTGGCGTAATTCACTATTGCTGTCTTCAGACGCACGAGAAGAGGGCATCATTACGGGTGGTTGTGAGCCACCATGTGGTTGCTGGGATCCGAACTCAGGACCTTCGAAAGAGCAGTTAGTGCTCTTACTCGCTGAGCCATCTCGCCAGCCCAAACATGGGATTATTAAGAAAAACCTGTAGAGAATAAGCAGGAGTCAGGAAGCTGGATAGAGAGACACACGGAATGTAGAAGGGACATTGAGTTGGAAGGAGGTTGGTTGTGGGAGCAGGGTCTTTCGGGTGATAGCAGGAATCTGAGAAGGAAGGTCAGCTAGGTGCTTTCCCTGCTTCTCTGAGCCAGCAGGCTTTCACTCCACCATCTGGCTCCCCAGTCTTCACTGGTAAAAATCAAATGATTAAGATTTTGTTTAAAAGCCACATGCAATGGATTAAACTCTTTCATGGCTAACTCTGAGCCACCAACCACCCTGGGGTGACTGGAGGGAGATCTCCTAAACCCTACACTGCACAGACTCCTGAGGGCTTGGCCTACACGTTTGTTCTTGTTTGTTTGTTTTCAATGTTGTGAAAACACCATTATTCAATAGAATCAAACTTCAAATTTCCATCTCCTCCTGGGCCAGGGGTAATTAACTATACAAGTAATTCTCTTGAGGCTAGGCAGCAATGGTGAGCAGTCAGACGGACAGTCAGAAAGGAACAGTGTACCATAGTTGTCATCTGTAGGGTCGGTGTAAGGAATGCATTTTCAACCTACAGTGCACTGACCAGCGCAATCTAACCCAAAGCCTAGGAGATCTGATCGTGTTCCTTCTGTTAGGTAAGGCCCAGCCAGAACTGACTGGATCCCAGCTGCCCTCTCAGCCCTGTAGGACATGCTATCTGTAGAGAAGTTCAGCCCCTCTCTCTTCTGCTGTTGTGTTAATTTTCTTTGTTCGGACAAAGATCAGTGTTTTACTGGGCTCTGTTTCACGGGTTCTGTAGTCTGCTTTATTTAGAACTGCTTCACAGTGCTGTAATCCTTCCTATACTTTGTGTTCTATTGTATTTCTTTACCCTTTCTCCTTGTTATTGTTAATTTCAGAGTTGGAGTCACCTCTTACCAAAACACAGACAGCTGACACCATAAAAGGACTTGCTTTTTCTTTGGAAATCCTTTGAGGGTCAAAAGTAACAATGTATTTCATGGTTTTATTTTTGTTACAAAGGTTTAACATGCTCTTTATGGTATGCTAGTAAATATAACTTTAAAAGGAGAAAAAACATAAACCAAAATATTTAGCCATAATCCAAACTGACAGACAGACAGACAGACAGACACACAGACACAGACACAGACACACACACACAGACACACACACACACACACACACACACACACACACACACACACACACACACACACACACTCTTTCTGGCTCTGTATAGTTCCTGCTTGTTCCTCCTCGAGAACTTCACTTTCTGTACTGCTCATGCTGTGGGATTGGCCTTTGCCCAGCTATGACCTGGCTAGCTCTTCAAACTTTCTCCCTCACATTGGGAGGGGTGCCCTGAGATTATATAACTGTCTCTAGGAAAATTGCTTCCCAAACTGGAGGGGAAACCCTACCAAATCCAGGCACTTAAAATCCAGCCATCGGAGGCTCCTATAAATCCAAACTCCAAAAGACAAAGAGGGGCATCTTCCTTTGACATTGAGTGTGGTTTATAGACCCATTTTCCAACAACAACATCATCAACAACAACAATATCAACAACAACAACTGTTCTTTTGAATATGAATTTCCTTTTTTGCTTGTTTTTTTGCTTACTTTTGTTTTTTGTTTTCATTTGTTTGTTTGTTTTATTGAAACAGGGTTTCTCTGTATGATAGCCTTTGTTGTCTTGGAACTCACTTTGTAGACCAGGGTGGCCCTGAATGTACAGACATCCAATTGCCTCAGGCTCCTGAATGCTGGGATTAAAGGTGTATGCTACCATTGCCTGGCTTGGTGAACTGAAAAGAAGATACCAGCTGTCCAAAAATCAATTATTCCTCCTCCCTAACCAAGCATTCAGATCTTCTCCTTGCCATGCTTACAGCAACGATGATAAACAGCATAATTCCCATTAGACATCAAAAGGCCTATTTCTGAGATGCTTGGGGCAGTCCAGCCAGAACGCAGACCGATTTCAAAGGCATCCCTTGGTATCTGCAAAGGATTGGTTCTCCTCTCTCAGTGGATGTTCGAGTCCCTTAAATCAAATGGCATGTAACTCACCCACACCCTCTTGTATACCCTAAGTCCTCTCCAGAGAATACAATGTAAATGCTATCTAAATGGTTGTTATAGGTCTGGGGCTCTAGCTCAGTGGTATATTATCTAGGGTGAAGAAGTCTAAGAATTTGATCCACAGCACTTTATGTAAAACACAAAGCCTTTTTTTATTAAGAGAAAAAAAAAAACCAAAGTCACAGTGATATTTCTAACATAAACATCACACCTTGGGACTTTGACTCATTTACTTTGATTTTTACACTTATTGAAATTATCCATGTTACTAACACAGATGTTTTTAGCATCTTTTATCTCTGAAACAACAGCCAGGTTTCAGCAGACACTTAAAGAAGTCTGAAGAGTAAAAGCAGAAACAAAAGAATGAAGGAAAATATTATTTAAAAAGCCACTATAATTAACACCCCTGGATTCTCAAGAGACGATACTGTCTCTATGGGACTCCTGCAAAGAAATCTTACCGTGAGTTCTAGTTAGGTTTCTGTGCTGTGATAAACATGATCAAAAGCAACTTGGGTGGGTCAGGGATGGTTTATTTCATCTTACAGCTCACAGTTTATCACGAAACAAATCAGGGCAGGAACTGAAGGCAGGAGCTGAACCAGAGGCCATGGAGGAGTGTTGCTTACTGGCTTGCTCCTCAGGACTTTTTCAACCTGCTTTCTTATACAATCCAGGATCACCTGCTAAGGGATGTCACCACCTACAATGGGCTGGACCTTCCCATAGCAATCATTAATCAAAAGAAAAAAAAAGTTCCACAGATTCTCCTACAGTTAATCTGAAGGAGAAATGTTCTCAATCAAGATCTTCCCAGATGACCCTAATTTGTGTCAAGTTGACAAAAACAAAAACAAACAAAACAAAACCTAACCAACACGTTTATGTTCAGAACTTTCAAGTAACATGGATTCTGGGATCTTAAAACTACATATGTGTGATAAGCTAAAATTAGTAAATACACTATCAGCAAACAAGCAAACCAAGCTTTGAAAGATGTTAAGACAGAAAGCCTTGGTCTCTTATTTTCAAATGTATATATGTTCCCCAACTCTATTTATTCTGAAAACAAAACAAAACACAACAACATAAACAACAACAACAACTTAGGAACAAAGAATATGCCTTGACCAGAGACTGTGGCCACTAAGTCCATTTCCCAATTAAAAGTAATGAGGGTTTGCTGCAAAAACACCCCAAGAACACAACAAGCCAGTCTGAAGGGAGGGAGATCCCAAAGCACCTATGACTGGATTTCTTCCTCAGGTAAAGAGCATGGTAAAAAGGTCAGGGACTAATAATGTCTGTGCATGGACTGCTCATGGATCTCAAACAACACACCTCTAAAGATTGCATATTAGACAAGCAGAGGAAGTGGAGATTTGGAGGGATGGTTCAGTAGAAACCTGATATTCTGGGTTCCATCCCCAAGACCCCATGACTCCATGACCCGATGACCCAAGGACCCGATGACCCCATGACAGCGAAGGAGAAAACAAATTTCTCACAAATTTTTTCCTCTGACCTCCACATGCTGCCTTCTCTAAATAAAGTTTAAAAGAGAGTGAAATGCTGGATATTTTATGATAAAAAACCATTATTGTTACAGATGTAGCAATATTGTTAAAATTTTTTTTATGTGCTATCAGTGAGTTTCAAATCACTAATAGATGACCTTTGTAACATTTGGGACTCACTTAGTATACCTAGAGAAAAATTGGACAGGGGCAGAACAAATTTGGCAGAACACTTGTAGAAATGAGTTAGGTCATGCCAATTCATTATTGATAGCTCCTTATGTCACCTTGCTAATCTTTATAAATGTAAACTGTCAAATTTATAAAAGTCTACTGAAAAACAAAAAGACTGATTTAGAAACACTAAAGAAGACCCAAACAGAATGAAGAGCTTAGTGTAAGGATGATTTAAAAATAATGAACCGAATTAATTAAAGATGTACAGTACATCAAAAGAGATTCAGCTCAAATCCCATGATACTCCAGGGTTCAAGAGCTAGCAAAGAGTGCTTAAAACCTCTCCAGGCCACAGACAGATCCTTTAGAGAGCTGCAGCTCCAGTGGAGGTCAGAGGTTGGTGTTCCCAGGCTGCTGCTTGAAGGCGCATGCGCCAACTGCATGCACAGCCCCTTCATTCACAAAGCCGATTTGGACAAGGACTGAACAGTGGAGACATTCTCCACATATTTAAGCAGATGCTGCTGCTCATGATGGACACTGGGGCAGCTGCTGGGGAAAGTCACGAAGGATCCTAGGAATAGCTCCTACCCGGAGCTCATGTGGCTTTGGGTTTCTTCCTTTGCTGTATTGCTGGAGGGTCTCTTCCTTTAGCCTGTCTCCCCTGCAGCTCCCAAAACATTTGCCCCACCCAAATACAGGATTCCACTCTATTTAGAGAGCTCCTGGTGTTTCCTGGTAGCTGGTGATTCATTTTGCTCCCTTGAATCTTCTCTGTGGCCGGATCTTTGTTTCCCACCCCTCCCAACCCCTCTAGAGAACAAAAGGTGCTCACTATTTTTTTTTTTTTTTGGTTTGGCTGGAGCCTGAGTTGGACCATTGCACCCCACACAGACCAAGACCCAAGGGCTCCTCCAGCTCGCTTAGGTTTCCCTGAGTATTCTGAGATAAATGCTAAGGGTAGGATACTTCGCTTTCTGACTCAAGCGATGTTTTATGTGATTCATGGGTTGTCTGAGACTTCTGGTAATAGTCATGAAGTCTGGTCTCTCTGCCCCTGATATAAACCCTTGTGTTTATAAGATACAGCCTAGGTCACCTGCTCATCTTCAGAACTAGAAACATCCCTTCTCATGGCTATGAGCCCAGTAAGATGAACATCGCTTGGACCTTATGTTTGAAAGGCTGCTGTGGCAGAGGTCCGCTCCCAAGAAGATGGGCCAGAATTCAGTTCTAAGTCAGGAATTCTATCTTCTCAGCCCTGTCCCCAAACTGCAGCTACATCAAGAGGACTTTCGGTTGCATCTTATTTCGCCAAACAGAACCCCATCATTTTGGGGAATCAGAAGGGTGAGGAGGTGAGTTAAGCCATTCAGAGTCATGCTCGCCAAACGTAAGGCCTTCAGAATCACAGAATCACAAGGGTGCTACCCAGCACCAGGCGAGAAAACCAAAGCCCAAGGAATCAGCTGTCATAGCAGAGATAGTGAACCCGTGTTCCCCAAATAGCTAACTCACTCTGTCAGCCTGGGGGTGGGGTGGGGCGTGTCTTTTTTTTTACTGTTCTGCCCTCTGCTCTTCTCTCCTCATTCCCGAAAGCTGCCTTGCTAGGGCATCTTCTGTACCATGGCTCTGACCCATGTGCAGGTCTCTCCCAGTCAGAACCGATCTCTCATCTTCAGTGTCTGTCTCCACATAGGCTCTGCACAGTCCACAGATGAAAGGACATACCTGAGTCTTTTCTATTGTCTGGAAGGCTTAAACAAACAAGGCCTTACTGCCATTTAGAGACAAGTTGATACCTCTTCTACGGCTGTTATCCATCTTCCCTAAGTGAAAACGGGCTCTTCCCTCCCACCTCCCAGCACTGTGTGTGTGTATTTTCATTTGCCCGGTGTGATACTGCAGTTAATTATGAACATTTTGCTTCTCCCCACTTCACCGTAAATTCCTTTAAGCTGGCAACTGGATTTGTAGCCAGGATCTTATTTATAGCTCTAGCAGTTACTCATTGAGACAATGTTAAAAAAAAAAAAAAGTTCTGTTGAAGCAGGCTGAATTTTACTATTTTTGGAAACCCAACAGCATTTACACAGACAATTCTAAAGAGGTGAAATTTGGCATTTTCTGTTTCTCCTCTGATAATTTTAGGTACACTCAAGGATATTTTTATCTCTATGCTATGCCATAGATGAAAACAGGGAGGGTTCTCTTTTCCTGTTTCCTTACATTATACTCCATGTAAAGCTCAAATAAACGTGTTTCCTAAGTAGCTTGTGCGGAGGAAACACTTTACTAGGCTGCTGCAGGGGCAGAGACTGATGAAACTGGGGAGGGAAACCATGACATAGCTGTAGCAGGGTAAGTTCCACAGTTATAGACTCAAACCAGCTTCTGCCCCATTAAATGCGAAACACCTTCCAAGCAACAGTTGTCAAGCATCCCTGCCTGCTATTAAAGAAAATTCTGAACGACGATTAGCCTCAGGAGCAGAAGACCTGGGCCTACTCTGGACAGTATCAAGTTCTGTCAATGTGCCCCTGGAACTCGGTATTTACACCTATTTATCTTCCTCAGCAGTGAAATAGACTGGCCATTGAGGTGGGTTCCTCCACAGGCATGGACGCCACCCACCCAGTTACAGGGTGTGGATCAAACTAGCAAACATGTGGTGTGTGTTAAGGCTGTTCTTAGTCTCCAGACTGGTAGCATCTGGGATTAGTGGTTGAGAAGGCTCATTCTCAGGCCCCACCCCAAAGCTGGCTCCTTGGTCTGGGGAGCCCCTCGGTCCTCCTCATACACAGAGTGGAGCTGGTCCTGGGTTAGCTGACCAAATGAGTATCTCCCCACCCTACCAGCTCAGTGTCCCAAATAAAACAAGCCTGCTTGCCAAAGGCAATGCGGGCCCCTGAGCCTTCTGGAAATCAGTGCTGTTCAAGAGGTGTCCCACAGGAACACACCGGACGAAAGGCAGAGACTGCAGATCTTATAAACTACTCTTAAGCCCTAAAGAGTCTTGAGCTGCATACATGTCTTTTTCTCTGTTATTTCGTCCTGTCCGTCCACTTCTACCTGAAACTATGATGAAGCGGACTGAAGGCGTTGAACCAGGTCTGCAGAAGGCGGTTCTCGGTGGCGGTTACAGTCCCTGACTGGCAGAAGAAGACCTCTGGCGCCCTCTAGGGGAGAAACTGGAAAAAACGTCCCTTTTAGGTCTCAAGTCTAGGGCTGCCTTTACCAAGAGCGACAGGAAAATTTCATGACTAAATTTATAAAATTGGCGTACAAACCAATCACTTACTAATAAGGAAGTTTATTTTAAAGTGATTCTTTTGTGTACATATAAAATGTATCATTTGGTAAAGATGAAAACAAATTTGCGAAGTAATGGTTTTTACACAAAGAAATACTGGCTGATGAGCAGCAGGATGTCAAGTTTCCTAAACTTTTACAGAGTTGATCGATATTTTGATCTTATAATCGTCAATGCTGAAGACAGTGCTTCACTTAAATATGTAGTACATATGACAAAAAATATGATTAGGGCCATTTTGGAAATTATATCTTAAACCCTAAATCCAAGAGAGAGAGAGAGAGAGAGAGAGAGAGAGAGAGAGAGAGAGAGAGAGAGAGAGAGAGAGAGAGAGAGAGAGAGAGAGAGAGAGAGAGACAGAGAGACAGAGAGAGAGACAGAGAGAGACAGACAGACAGACAGAGAGACAGAGAGAGACAGACAGACAGAGACAGAGACAGAGAGAGACAGAAAAGAATTGAGGGAGGGGGAGAAAGAGAGAGAGAGAGAGAGAGAGAGAGAGAGAGAGAGAGAGAGAGAGAGAGAGAGAGAGAGAGAGAGAGAGATCACAGAAAATAGGACCCCATGTCATGAATCAAGGGCCCCGGGAATCTGGTGAGTACATTTTGAAGACATACTTCTAGACAACCTTCCTGCTTAGTGGCTCACACAGCAATTTCTTCTAAAACTTCTTCTGAGAGACAGATGTACAACCGACTCATGTCAGAATGAGTTGAAGCCCCTGGGAGACCGTCTGTGGACGGTCTTCCTTCCCCTAGTGGAGGACCGCCTACAGTACAGCCGGTAACAACAGGTCTCCTCACCACAACCTCACCATAAGGTTGAGGTTTCCTTGTGGATGCAGCGACCTGAGAGATATTTTACAGCCACATTTCCTGCATTTGCTTGTGTTGGGTCCTTCTGTGACTAAAATACTGTAGAAAAATGTTTTTCACTTGTTTTCGCCTGCCTCCGCTGCTTCCCGAGGACTCCACAAAGTGCTCCCTTCTTCTAAGTTAGTTTTCTCTCGCCACCAGATGGTTTCAGATGTCCATGGCTGCTGAAGATATGGCCATAGTACCCTGTCCTTTGCTCTAGGTCTTTGATGCGAGTCATTCTACACTGCAAACCCTGTTTGGTGGGTCTTCCCCAATTTTCCCAACTGAGTTGTGAGAACAGGAACTCTGTCCACACCCTTGGGCGCAGAGCAGCAAAGGGGCTGCGTCACCTTTTTCTAGGGTTAGCCTTGACTTGGAGCATAGACCCCTCATTCATCTTTCCCTACCCCACAGAGAGATGCAGGCCAGCTCTTCCCTCCCTTGGGGCCTTGCTTTTCTGCTGTACCCCCATTCGCAAATGCGTGGTTCTTCTTGAGCAACTCTAGACCACCGTTTGTGCTTATAGGAGCACATACCTAACCATGGCTCAAAAGGGATTTGTTTGGATATAAAATTTCCCCACTAGAATTCAAGTCCCATTCCCTTTTTGTTTCCTTTATGTAGAAGCCATTGTGCATTAATTTTGTGTTTTGTGGAAAGGAAAGCTAGGTGTTTTGCTTTGTTTTCTCGGTATCCTGGAAACTGAATTTGGATCCCGCACATGCCAGCTAAGCACTCTATCACTGAACTACATCCTTTGTCTTTTTCTCACTAAGTTGCCCAGGCTGGTCTTGAACTCACTCTGTAGTATAAGCTGGCCTTGAACTTGTAGTCTTCCTGTCTTGGTCATGGTGTCTGTTCACAGTCGTAAAACCCTAACTAATACAGGTTTGTAGCTGGGTTAGTTTTTACCTTTCTTCTTTGGTAATATGCAGAGTACCTTCTGGTGTCATGACTCTAGTCCATAAGTGGTGCAGTTATGCTGCATTTCTCGGGGTCCACCATAGTAGGGTTGCTGGGCTCAAGTGGGGACATATTGTTCTGACTATTATCAGTTTTGTTTTTATGATGGTTTAAGCAATTGGGGTTGGGATGAGTGTAATTTAGGTGCTAATATCTGGTCTTGTGTTTGTTGAGTGGGTATTCTGTTCCTAGACTTGCCCTCCTTTCTGGATCAAGTACAGTGTGGTGGCTGTGGATCGCCTGGTAGAGAATGCTTCTGAGATTCTTTTAGGTGTGACCACTAAGGGTCCATGTAGAATATGTTTCTATGTATTTGGAGCTGGTGATAAGGAGGAAGGTGAATTAGAATTGTGGGGTGTGTGTGTGTGTGTATAGGAAAGCTGAATCTCTCACCAGATTTCTTATAGTCCCTTGGAAATTGAGACTTAGAGGAAGGGGAGCAACAGAAGATGGTCTGCTACAAAGCTGGAGATGAGGTTGGGGGGTTGGAATTGGAGGATGGGAGGGAGAATGACAATTGCTCATCTGCTTCCTTGGTGGTTGCTGGCAGGGTTCCAGTGACTCTGAAAGTTGGTAGCTGAGACAAAGGGATATGGTAGTAGAAGGAGGCTATGTGATCAATGGGGAAAGAGGGACATAAGAGGAAGGGAAGACCATAGCATATGGTCTACTACAAAGCTGGGGACAAGACTGGGGCACCAGAATTGGGAAGAGGCAGGATCTTCTTTTTGTCTGAACATACGTGACATGAATGATCTTCAGTTCAATTCCTGATAGAATGCCTGTTCTCACTTGAAATGTCATGAACCCAGCCTTCCATTGCTGTCAGTATTCCATTCCACACGGCCATGGGAATGGTACATTGAGTTCTGCGTACAGCATGGTAGGGCTTTACCAGCTCATACTCTCCAACTAACCAATCCCCAAAACCTATGAACCACACAGTCAGGTTTATTACAGTAATGACACCACTTCTTGGTCCCAATTTTCTGTGTTAGTTACTTATTCCATTGCTTTGACCCAATATCCTGCAAGACACAACCTAAAACAAGAATACTCACTCTGGCTCATGGTTCGGAGGGCTCTGTCAATCTTGGCAGTAAAGGAGTGGCAGTTGAAGCAGCAGTGTCTATGGCAGGGGGATAGGGATGTGGTGAGGCATCAACACTGGCATCTGAAAGAGGTCAGAGACCAGAAACGTTTCTCTATCTGGGTATATGTAACAAACAGAGCATGTTCAAGAAAACTCTGCACTGTAGAAATGTGAGAGGAGGTGGGTACTATATAAATGACCTTTAAAGAGTCATGAGACTGAATCACTTATAAATGGCGCCCAAGCCTAAATTCCAGGAGGGTGAGAGAGTGCTGTGCTTTCATGGGCCTCTTCTTTATGAAGCAAAGTGTGTAAAGGTTGCCATAAAGGACAAAGAAGTGAAATACTTCATCCATTACAGTGGTTGGAGTAAAAATTGGGATGAATGGGTGCCAGAAAGCAGAGTACGCAAATACATGGACACCAATTTGCAGAAAGAGTGAGAACTTCAAAAGACCAATCAGGAACAACATGCAGAGGGTAAGATGAGAGAGGCTGCTCCAGGGAAGAAGACGTCTGATCTGCAACAGAAAAATGTTGAAGTGAAAACAGCCACCACCACCATCACCAAAAACGAACAAGCAGAAAATACCTGGAAACGGAGATGGTGACAGTACCAGTGAGACACCCCAGCCTCCTAGGAAGAAGAGAGCCTGGGTAGATCCTACCAATGAAAATGAAGAAACGTTCATGAACAGAGCTGAAGTTAAAGTGAAGATTCCTGAAGAGCTGAACCCATGGCCTGTGGATGACTGGCACTTGATCACCAGACAAAAGCAGCTTTTTTTTTTTTAATTCTTTTTCTTTTTAATCTTCCTGCCAAGAAGAATGTGGATTCCATTTTGGAGGATTATGCAAATTATAAGAAGTCTCTAGGAAATACAGATAATAAGGAGTATGCTGTTAATGAGGTTGAGGCAAGGATAAAGGACTACTTCAATGTAATGTTGGGCACTCAGCTCCTCTACAGATCTGAGAGACCACAGTATGCTGAAATTCTTGCTGATCACCCGGATGCATTCACGTCCCAGGTGTTGGAGTACCATATCTGTGGAGATCACTTCTGGGAATTGGAGTGATGTTGGCCTATACACCTCTAGATGAGGAAAGCCTTGCTTTATTACTGAACTACCTCAAGCACCTGGCAAAGAATTCTGCAACTTTGGTTCAGTGCCAGTGATTATGAAGTGTTCTATTGGAACTCTTCATGACTCTATTATGAGTTCTATCAGAAAGCTGTGTGAGGGGCGTGTTCTCTCTCACTCATAAACAGTTTGGTCCTTAGTCCTTCTATTGTACAAATGATGTACTTTGAAGACCATTAGTGTATAACAGAGTTGATGTTTGTTGTACCAAAGGCAGGGGCCTGCTGCTGAAGCCTGGAGCTCTCTCTCTCTCCTTGATGTTGACCTGCGGGCGAGGTACATGTTAGTTAAAAAGGAGGCAATGTATAAATGAGTTATTTTATTGTAGGAAGGAGAAAATAGGCCGGTTAATTAAAGGAAGGAAAGGAGAGGAAGGAGAGAGAGAGAAAGGAGAAGAAGAAAGCAAGAGAGGAACAAAGAGCAAGAGAAGAGAGAGAGAGCAAGAGAGGGAGAGCAGAGAGGAGACAAAGAGCAAGAGAGTGAGGAGGGGGCAAACCACCCCTTATATTGTATGAGGCGAGGCATGTCTGGCTTGTGGTCAGATGACTGGCTGTTGGATCCAGCTAGAATGCTGGGAGCTTGTGGCATTGTCTGCCTGATAGAGCACACATCCTGTGGGGGCAGTGTTGGGGGTTGTGACTGAAACAGGAACCAAAGATTCAGGAGTTATGGCCAAGCGTCTTCTGCCCTCTGCAAGCAGAAATTGCCCACAGGGCTCCAGGACTCAAAGCCAAATACTCGACTGAGCTTAAGTTACCTGAGCAGACCATTGGCCCACACTGCCCCACAGATGTTTGTTTTCTATTTGATTTTAAACAGAGAAAATAAAAGGTGTAACTGTTTCTTTTTTTCTTTCTTTTTTTCTCATTTCAAAGTTTCTACCAGTGTGTTGGTGATGGACAATAGAGAGACAAGTGTAGAGTGTTTGCCTAGTTGACAAAGCTGCTTCTGTTCCTTTGACACTACGCACTTTTATAATATGTGTTAATGCTCTATGACAAAATGTTCTGATTCCTAGTGCCAAAGGTTCACTTCAGTGTATATAACTGAACACTCACCCATCCGTGCTTTTTAAAAAAATAGTTCTTGAAGAGCTCATCCTTTGCAAGCTATCCATGTTGTTCCTTAGGCATTTTATCTTTGTTCAATTGTTAAAGAATGGTGGCTTGTTTTCATGGTTTTTGTATTTGTGCCTGGTGCACATTGCATAGATGCAATGCTTTGTGTAGCCGCAGTTTTATGGAAAAGTCAATCTTGTAGGAGTTGTTTTTCAGATCTTCAATAATTTTTTTCTTTAAATTTCAAAAAAAAAAAAAAAGAGTCACAAGACTTAAATATATGTCTTTCCCTAGCTCCCTGGTCCACTCCCATTATCAAGAGACTTCCGGATTCTTGTGTCCTGGACAAAGAATTACACCAGGGACACGTGGTAAGTTACCAAAAATAGAGATCATTTGTTAAGAAAAGAGAAAGACAATTCTGAAAGCAAGACTCTGTCAGCATTTTTTTTGTTTTGTTTTGTTTTGTTTTGTTTTGTTTTGTTTTTTTTTTGAGACAGGGTTTCTCTGTGTAGCCCTGGCTGTCCTGGAACTCACTCTGTAGACCAGGCTGGCCTCAAACTCAGAAATCCACCTGCCTCTGCCTCCCAAGTGCTGGGATTAAAGGCGTGCGCCACCACCGCCCGGCTAGGATTTTTTTTTTTAAAACCAGTGTCCCTTCAAGGTCCTCCTGGATTTGTCTGCCCTCTTTCTCTCTGGAAGTGTACTTTTACAGCCTTTGTGCATATTTTCTGACTACCTGACTTTCCTCTACCCACTTAGTTTACAGTGAGAAGAGAATAATGGTTTTAGTTCCAGAAATCCTGGGATCTAGCGCAGATTCGCCACCGACTGTCTCCATAGTCCTCATCAGTTAGGTAAGAAGTGTATATGGATGCTTTCTAAGACCAGTTTGCCATCTTAGGGATGGCATCTGTTGCAGCTGAGACCTTGTCCTCAAATCTAGGTTCCCCCACCCTGGGTCATCCTACAAGGCAGGGGGTCAGCAAAGAATCTGTGCCCACAGTAAGTCTCCACCTCATCTTGTTCCTCTCTTCAGCTGTTCCCTATTTATACACTACTCAAGGTTTTTCCCTTTCTTCTATTTTTCTACATCCTATTATCTTTCTTTTACCTCATGCAGGTATACTTGCAGGCAGTACTGAACTTGAAATTGTGGTCTGGAGACAGAGACAAGTGTCTTGTTAAATGGAGAAAACATCACCTCAAGCCTATTACAACCTAGTCTTCCTTGCAAACTGTAAGCATCTTTACTAGATGTAGAAAGGCAGCCTGAATTATAAAACAACAATAAAAAAATCTTAACCAATGATCTAACTCCAGAAATATAAGTCCCATGAAAAAACAAGACAGCTTGTGTCCTCCAAAAAATGACCAATTCTCCAAATGTCCTAGAAATTTCCAGACCCACAATTCAAAAATCACTTATAAATATGTTCAGACAACTCAAAGAAGGTATAATCATATTCCAGGAGAACATAGAAAGCTGGATGGAATAAGAAAGTCAGCTCAGGATATGAAAATAGATATCAACAAAGAGAGAAAAATACTGAAGAAACTCCAAACTGTAGTGATGAGGGAAATAAAAAATACACATAAAAAATAGGAAGTTCTGTGGAAAGCCTCATCAGGAGAACGCATCATGTGGAGGATAGGGCTTATGGGCTTGAAGACAAAGTAGGAAGGAGTTGGATCACTCAGTCAGTTGATGACAATATAAAGAAACAGGAATGGAACATGCAAGACAAATGCTATTAATCATGGACTTAGAAGAAGGAGAACTTTGTGCTCCCAAACTGTTAAATATAATTTTTTCTTTCTTGGTATCACCACCACTACCATCACCACCACCACCACCACCACCACCACCACCACCACCACCACCATCATCATCATCATCATCATCATCATCATCATTGTGAGTATCATCCATTTTTAGAGATGGTCTCACTATGAAGTGCTGTCTGGCTTGGAAGTCACTATGAAGACTATGTTCTAAACATAGGCAGAAATGTAGATGCAGAAACTGAAGCAGAACCTATGGAGAAACATTACTTACTGGCTTACTCCTCATGGAGCCTACTTTCTTATATGACTCAGAACCATGCTTAGGGATGGCAACACCCACAGTGTGTGTGTGTGTGTGTGTGTGTGTGTGTGTGTGTGTGTGTGTGTTCGTACAGATCCTGGGAGTCTATGGCCTATGATAGGGTCTGAGGATTTATCTGGCTCACTGTTCCCAGGTAATGATAGTGATGAGTCCAAGGAGCCTCACTTTGAGTAGCAGAGCACTAGAGTGCTGTGCTCACTTTGGAGGCACATTGGATACCCCTGGGCCTCAGGCTTGCACCAAGTGAGCTGGGCTGAGGAACAGCCCAGGTGACCTTCCTGCTGCCATCGCATGATTCTGCAGCCACTATTCCCTGTCGAAAGGAGCCTGGATGGACGAAGCCTCTTTGCAGGGCATCTAGGATTCCTTGGGCCCTACTGTCTAGGGTTGGGCCATGGAGAAGCCCAACCAGACCTCCTAGGAAGTCTCTGGTTGGGTGGCCACTGGCCTGGACTGGCTGAAAGAATGGCAGCCCAGATGAAATGGACAACTTTCTAACATATACCAGGTGCTAAAATAAGAACAGGATGAGATAAACCATCTAAACAGTCCCATAATCCATAGAGAAATAGAAGCAGTCATTAATAATCTCCCAACCCAAAGAAGCCCAGGACCAGATGGGTTTAGTGGAGAATTTTATCAGACCTTCAAAGAAGACCTAATACCAATACTCTATAAAATATTCCACAAAATAGAAAGAGAAGGAACACTACCCAATTTGTTCTAAGAAGCCATAATTATGCTTATACCTAAACCACACAAAGACCAAAGAAAGAGAACTTCAGACCAATCTCCCTTATGAACATTGATGCAAAAATACTCAATAATATTCTTGCCAACTGAATCTGAGAACACATCAGAATGATTATTTATCACGATCAACTAGGCTTCATCCTAGGGATGCAGGGATGGTTCAATATATGACAATCCACCAAGATAATCTACTACATAAACAAACTCAAAGAAAAAACCCACATGATCATTTCATTAGATGCTGAAAAAGCATTTGACAAAATCTAGCATCCCTTCATGTTAAAAGTCTTGGAAAGATCAAGAATTCAAGGCCCATACCTAAACACAGTAAAAGTAATATACAGCAAACCAGTAGCCAACATCAAACTAAATGGAAAGAAACTTGAAGCAATCCCACTAAAGGCAGGGACTAGACAAGGCTGCCCACTTTCTCCCTATCTATTCAACATAGTGCTTGAAGTTCTCGCTAGAGGAATTTGACAAAAAATGAGGTCAAAGGGATACAAATTGGAAAGGAAGAAGTCAAAATATCACTATTTGCAGATAATATGATTGTATACTTGTTACCCTCCTGGTTTGAGGACTGCCTTTCATAGCCACACCTCTCTGCCCATCTCCTGCTATTTGCCACGCCTCCAACCTGGTTCCAGTTACATTCAGAAGCTCCACCACCGCAGAGTAAAAGGGAAGTCGCTGATTGGACTGACGTGCTGACGTACTTGTGGGTGTGGTTTTGCCTGACTTATTCTACCTGTTGGTGGGAACAAAGGAATTCATTAATGGTCCAAGATGGCTGGGTATTAAAGGCTTCTGTCTAATGTTTTAAGGTACCTTCCTTGTGGGTAGGTATATCTGTGGCCACTCTATCCTTTCCCTAACTCTCTCTTGCTGCTGCTCTTCTTTCTAACTCCATATTTCCAGGTAACCCATTCCTTAACGTTGCTGCTGGAAAGCAACATATACTTAAGTGACCCCAAAAACTCCACCAGAGAATTCCTAAAGCTGAGAAACAGCTTCAGTAAAGTGGCTGAATATAAAATTAACTCAAACAAATCAGTGGCCTTCCTCTGCTCAAAGGATAAACAGGCTGAGAAAGAAATTAGAGAAACAGCACCCTTCACAATAGTCACAAATAATATAAAATACTTTGGTGTGATTCTAACCAAGCAAGTGAAAGATCTGTATGACAAGAACTTCAAGTCTCTGTAGAAAGAAATCGAAGATCTCAGAAGACGGAAAGATCTCCCATGTTCATGGATTGGCAGGATTAATATAGTAGCCATCTTGCCAAAAGCAATCTACAGATTCAATGCAATCCCCATCAAAATTCCAAATCAATTCTTCATAGAGTTAGAAAGAGCAACTTGCAAATTCATCTGGAATAACAAAAAACTCAGGATAGTGAAAACTATTCTCAACAATAAAAGAACTTTTGGGGGAAATCATCATCCCTGAGTTCAAGCTGTATTATAGAGCAGTAGTGATAAAAACTGTATGGTATTGGTACAGAGACAGGCAGGAAGATCAGTGGAATAGATTCGAAGACCCAGAAATGAACCTCCACAATATGGTCACTTGATCTTTGACAATGGAGATAAAACCATCTAATGGAAAAGAGCTTTTTAACAAATGGTGCTGGTTCAGCTGGTGGACAGTATGTAGAAAAATACAAAACAATCCATTATTATCTCCTTGTACAAAGTTCAAGTTCAAGTGGACCTCCACATCAAACCAGATACACTGAAACTTGTAGAGGAGAAAGTGGGGAAGAGCCTCAAACACATGAGCACGGGGGTAAATTTCCTGAACAGAACACCAATGGTTTATGCTCTAAGATCAATAATTGCCAAGTGGGACCTCATAAAATTACAAAGCTTATGTAAGGTAAAGGACAATGTCAATAGGATAAAACAGCAACCAATAGATTGGGAAAAGATCTTTACATCCGATGGAGGGCTAATATGCAATATATACAGAGAACTCTAGAAGTTTGGACTCCCAAGAATCAATTAACTCTATTAAAAACAGGGTACAGAACTAAACAAAGAATTCTCGACGGAGGAATATCAAATGACCGTGAAGCACCTAAAGAAATGTTCAACATCTTTAGTCATCAGGGAAATGCAAATCAAAACAACCCTGATATTCCACCTCACACTTGTCAGAATGACTAAAATCAAAAACTCAGGTGACAGCAGATGTAGTGAGGATGTGGAAAAAGAGGAACATTCCTCCATTGCTGGTGGGATTGCAAGTTGGTATAACCATTCTGGAAATCAGTTTGGCAGTTCCTCAGAACATTGGGCAGCTATATCCAATGAGGACCCAGCTATATCACTCCCGGACATATATCCAGAGATGCTCCAACATGTAATAAGGACACATGCTCCACTATATTCATAGAAGCCTTATTTATAAAATCCAGAAGCTGGAAAGAACCCAGATGTCCTTCAATAGAGGAATGGATAGAGAAAATGTGGTACATTTACACAATGGAGTACTACTCAGCTATTAAAAACAATGAATTCATGAAATTCATTGATGGATGATATGGAGATAAAGTGTAGAGCAGAGACTGAAGATAAGGCCATCCAGAGACAGTTCCACCTGGGGATTCATCTCCTATATAGTTATCAAACCCAGATATTATTGTGGATGCCAAGAAGTGCATGATGAAAGGAGCCTGATATGGCTGTCTCCTGAGAGGCTCTGCCAGAGCCTTACAAATACAGAGACAGATGCTTGCAGCCAATCATTAGACTAAGTATGGGGTCCTCAATAGAGGAGTTAGAGAAAGAACTGAAGGAGTTGAAGGAGTTTGCAACCCAATAGGAAGAACAGTATCAACCAACCAGATCCCCCAGATCTCCCAGGGACTAAGCCATCAACCAAGGAGTACACATGGCTCCTGCTATGTATGTAGGAGAGGATGGCCTTGTCATGCATCAATGGGAGGAGATGTTCTTGGTCCTATAAAGGTTCAATAGATGCCCCAGTGTAGGGGAATTGAGGACGAGGAGGTGGGAGTGGGTGGGTGGGTGTAGGAACACCCTAATCATGGGTGAGCATCAACAACTGAGGTTGCCCTCTAGCCTCCACACTGGCACCATGGAATGCACATGTCTGTACTCATATGGGTGTGCACACACACATACATGCATATACTTCAAGCACAGAGCAAAGGAAGCCCAGCTTTGTGTGTGTGTGTTTGTGTGTGTGATATTTTACACCTTTGTTAATTGTACAGAATTGGTGTGGTTATTCCTCAACAGGTCAGGTCAGCCAGCAGCTAATCCACTACCATAGCTAGTGAGTGCTGAAACTTGATCCAGACCAACAACCAGTGCTGTTCTTCTGCCTAGGAAATGATGGTCCCTGAGAAAAAAGCTGCCTGGGTGACAGTTATCTGGAGCTTTACAAATTGTTTCACAAAATCATTGTCAAATATATTAGTTCCTGTAATTCTCACAGTACCGTAAGGCAATACGGAGCCCCTTAGAGACGTGTCCAAGGGCTGTGTTCTTTCCTTGTTTACACTGTTTATTGAGTTATTCTCATTGAAGCAGCCAAATGCTGCTTAAAGTTTTCATGGATTTAGCTACTGTTTGCTTTCCTCACAGCACAGGTATGCAACACTTAGTTTGGAGCTAGTTTTTTTTTTTTTTTTTTGCGAAGGCCATAGAATAAAAGGTTCAGGTTTAAGGGCCAAGGTGCCAAACAATGGGTGTTTGGTAGATTATTAATAGAACCAGAGATAAAACATATCCCCACAATTTTTAAAATTTTAGGTCTACAGATGTTTTATGTGTGTGTGTATATATATATATATATATTATACATATATGTATAATATATATATATATATAATGTACTACACACATATGTTGTTCCTGTGTTTTGTGTATTTATATATGTGTGTGTATATATACATACACATGTGTGTATATGTATATATATACACATATATAAATATACACACATTTATACATAAATATATACATATTATATATATATGTGTAATGTACTACACATGTGTGTTGTTCCTGTGGAGCCAGAAGAGGGAGTCTGATCCTGGAAATTAGACCCTAGTCTTCTGGAATAGAATAACAGCTATTGATAGTTTCTGAGCCATGTCCCCCACCCCCTAACACATACTCAATTTTGATTGATAAAATTAAAAATGTAATCCCTGGGCATACCTTTTGAAGTACATACCTAATAAAAAGGATTTAATTCTTTTTAATAATTTGAATACATCTTAGCTTGGTTGGGGTTCAAAGTCTTTGATGTCTATCATGAAACTGACTACTCATATTCATTTGTATAAACCATTCTTAATTCCACGTTGCACCTAGAAGAGCAAGAAGGGCAAAGGTTGCCTGTGGGCTACAATTTGGGGGTTGCCGATTTAGGATGGCTGTTCAAATGTGATCCTTAAAGCAGCAGTTTCTACACCAACCCTCTCTGCTGTCATTTCCTTGTGAAATTGGAAACCAAGTGAATGGGATTGCTTGCCATCTCATTGGCCAGGGCAGAAAGAAAATAGATCAAGACGGTGAGGAAACAACTGGTCACTTCAACCTCAGCCTCTGCTGCTAACCCTTGACCCCTACTTAGCCAGGGCACCAGCAACAGCAAAAAACTGTTTTTTCAGAACTAAGTCTGTGTTTATCACCAACCTCTGTAATCTCCTGGAGATGAATTTACTATTTTCCTTCTCTTCATCTCTTCCCAGGCTAAGTTTTGGAAGGTCTTTGGGAGGTGGAGGGAGTTCCTGTGAGGACTGAGTCTCATCTTTGCTATTCACGATGTTTGTCATCTCTAGATAACAATTTTCTTGGGATGAAGGATCATTTGTCTTGAATATGCTATAGAAACACCACGGAGATGACACAGCAGGTAAAGGTGCTTGCTATGCAAACCTGGCAAAACGGGTTTGATCAGTGGAACCACATAAAGATGGAAGGAGAGAACTGACTCCTCAAAGTTGTCCTCTAACTGCATGTGCCCATACATATGCTACCCAGAATCATATGCACACAATAATAGGATTTTTTTAGTTTAATATTATTTTTAATTAGAAATATCTGGAAAGCTGGGTGGAGATGGCACATACCTTTAATTCTAGCATGCAAAAGTTTTGTTTTGTTTTGTTTTTTAAAATTCCCCCAGAAAATTGCTCTGCACCTAGAATGTTAATGCTATGCTCTATAGGGTTCTATACTATTTTAGTCAATGCTTTTATTTCTATTAACTGTGCCAAAGAGGCTAATTATTCATTTTCACATAAGGAAAAAGAGACATAGAGAAGTTAAACTGTTTGCACTCATATAACAGACACATCATGAGTTTAGGATGGCTTCCCGATCTTTGGATTTCCTAAGCTTCTACTTTGAAGAGGACATTGAGAAGTGAGAGAGAAAGAAGGGAACCTGCAATTTCCATGATAAACTCAGAAGCTAAAGCCACGGCCACAGCAGTCAGAAACATCTCACCCTCTATATTCCTGTGCTTAGCCAATAATGTATGCTCTGGTCTGCTCCCGTAACATTTTGGAAAGCTTGGCAAAATTTCTTAGCATATTAGTATAGTCTTTGTCTCCTGTATGCAAATGCTCTACTTACATATGTGTACACACATACACACACACACACACACACACAAACACACACACATACACACAGAGAGAGACACACAGAGACAGAGAGACAGAGACAGAGACAGACAGACAGAGAGGCAGAGAGTTTTTTGTCCTTAAATTGAGAAATAAAATTACCTAGATATTTTGAGACCTTAGTAAATCTTGGCCAGTCTTTCTAACCCTGTGTGTTCTTGTGTGAGTCAAGAGAGGTTTATTTGTGTGCTGGGGAATGTACTTCAATAAAATCTAATTTTAATTTTCAACCAGATATAGCTTAAACCTTAGGGATCAGGTTGAAATCTGAACTTGCATATGTGTGCTGGGTCTAGAGTAAATAAACAGCTGAACTATTCATTGTTATCCTGGTTGCAGACTGTGGAGCACAGCAGGTTACTGAGCCTTGTCAGCAGTTTGGTCCTGGCTGTAAAGAAGCTCTTGGCAGGTGCAATTGGTTAGATTTCCTTCATGGCAGACCCCTAGTTGGGAATTAGAACTAAATGTGCAGGGTGTTTATTTTGAGATTAATCCCTAGAGAAGGAAAGCTGGACTGATGAAAATCAGGATTTTGATCCTTCTGGCAAAAGTCCTTCACTGGAAACCTGGAAGCATTGCATCATGGCTACACTACTGGCTTTGATTTAGCTGCCTGCAGCCTGGTCCCAGAGTCTTAGTTCATCCCTTGGAGACTCAGCAGTCTTCACATTCTTCTTGGAAGTTCTTTGATCTTGCTCCAAACCTAAGTTACCATCTCTGAGGCTCTGTCAAAAGCCCACAGTACTTACTGTATGATGTATTTATTGTATATTGGGTGATGTCTCTCAAGGCTCTGTCTACATCTCCATTGTCTTCCTGTGTCTGAGCTTGGCACAATAGGGTCTTAATGAATGTTTACCCAATGAGTGAAGACTACATGATACCTTCTACTATCTTCTCATACCTAGAAAGAAGGACTCTATTCCGGAGTCTTAAACAATTTGAGGCTCTTATTCTAAGAAGTAAAGATCCGTGTAGCTATTAGGCAGAGCCCAGGTTAAATAAATACATATTGTAGAAGGAAGTCTTGGACCCAACATTATTTTAGATACCTAAAGGGAGCCCTAGAAGAAGATTCAAATAACTGATTGTTTCCTGTATCTGTGATATCAGCTGATGCTAATTTATTAATTATTCAAAATTACAAGCTTAAGTTTCATCAGGATAGACTCCAGAATAAACAGTCAAAAGTTTTAAAAACCCACTTCTCAGAAGGAATGGTTATCACTAGGGTAGAGAGGAGGGGAGAGAAATTACTTCCTTCTATGATCATCTTGAACACAAACAGATAGATAATCTGCCCACACCACATTAACCCTATCCAAGTCCATAGACATGGGAAGACAAGAGGGTACTGGCAGTAAGAGGAAGGGTATGGCATTTAGTCTCAGAGTGAGTTAAACTGACAGAGTTGTTGGTCTAAAGGAAGACACTGATATTTGTGTTAAAATCCTCTTCTGTATTTTTTTATTTCTGGAAAAGTATTATTACAAATGACAATATCACTAAAATTTTGTAAGCTTGCCCATCATTGTGGACTCAAAAAAAAAAAAAAATCCACACAGCTGAGCTAACTTGTTCTGTCTCAGTCTCTAGTTCTCAAGCTTCACTTACACAGCTGTAGAAGTACATGGGTGCTGGTGATTGGGAAATTGCTTCAGATTATATCCTAGGGTAAATTAACTCATGGATTTAGACAGCAATAGGAAAGAAATGGAAATGTTGACTCATGTTTGTTATGACAGAGAGTGAGGAAGACATACTGATCTATAGCATAGGAGACAGATCTGATGAGATTGGGGAGCAGTGTGGATGATTTTTCCTGCAATGCCTACTTGCCTAGCTGGTCCAGATCTGGGTAGCTGGGTAGCCTTATGGCAGAGACTGCCTTATCATTTACCAGCCCAGTTCTCTCATTTATGGCACTCACATAAAATACATCTGGTCTCCTGGTATTTATGTGTTATTGTCTTGCTGAGTTCTAACCTTCCTATTCCTGTCTAATCTCTGATGCTTTTCTCTGCCCTGGCTGAAGAGAGGCCATGTGAGGTCCTAGGAATAAATGAACCTGGAAAAAAACCTAGGCCTCAGAATGACAATGTGGGATGCTTACTGCCTACATGGGAATATACATTTGGATCCTATGAATACCAAAACAACCACAGATAGCACTGTTATGTCATGCCCATGAGAATTTAAAATTTACCTTGCAGGATGTTAGGGTGTTTGGGATTAGCCATGTCACCTTGCATTTCCTCTGCAATGTAAGCTGATAAAGGTGAGTCTTGAATTAGATATTCATCAGTTGTACTGGGCAGTGCTATTTGGCAGAGAACTAGCACAGTTTCCCACAGCACAAATGGTGCAGGACTTGCAGAGTGATCAGGAGAAAGGAGGACTAAGATAATTTCATGGAATATGTTATTACAAAGTCATTGAAGTTTTGTAAGAGCTCAGTGTAGGGTCATTATCAGATTGCAGATGTAGAAATGCAGGAACTATGAGTCATCAGAGGCAGAAGTGTAATCTTGGGTGTGAAAGGAAGAAATGAAAACATGAGAAGCCTGCTCCAGAGCTGTTCATAGTCTGAGGTTGACAAAAGGAAATGGGGTTGGCGGTGGTATAAAGAAGCATTAAACAAGGAAGGCTCCATGTTGAAATAACTTAAAGTTTTAGTATTATTAGTCTGTGCCAGTCAAGAATGCATGCCAAACTCCCCAGAGTATCTATTAAATAATAGTAAAAAGGATATATATATCTAACAAAGAAGAAAATGTAATGTCAAGTATATCAGATATTCAAAATAAGAAAAATATAAAGTAAGGGAGTCTAATAAAAATTAGTAAGACAATATATATGATTAAGCTATATGTAATATATATCCA
>NW_022196915.1:6413084-6417774 GCF_008632895.1 Mastomys coucha | reverse complement strand
GTTCCTCTATCAGTATTGTGAGATATGATTTTAGATCCAATTCTTGCTTTTCCAGTGTTTTGGGATATTCAAGACTTGCTGCTGTGGGAGTACTAGGTTCTGATGAAGTCTAGTAGTCTTGGTTTCTGTTGGTAGGATTCTTGCGTTTGCCTTTCGCCATCTCTTGCTTTTTGGTGTTAGATGTTCTTAGTGTCTCTGACTAGAGCTTGTCCTGTCCCTGATGCCCTGCAAGTCCCCTGAGGCTTGTGGGGTCTATGCCTCCTGGCTTGGCTGCTCCAGTCTTATAAACTCACTGGATAGAAAATGGCGGCTTTCACCCGAGTCTCTGTGTTAAGGCACTTCCTGGAGGTAGGCCCTCCACTTGCAGGGAAGGAGCAGAGAAAGATGCTGATCCACATCTGTCACTTGGAAGCTGAGAGGATCCTGTCCCTGCCGCCTATACTAAGTTCCCCTTAGTATAGATTTTTGTAGAGTGTAGTATAGATTTGAAAAAGAAAGAAGTAAAAAACATTAATCTTCATCGAGTGTGAAGCACAGAATATACAACAAGTATAATGAATGCAAGGAAAACTAGGAATTGTCTATGTTTCACTTGTAGTGGTTTAAAAGCAAAATATTTCTTACAAAATACAGTATGTCAGGGGTCTCACATCCTTTTATCTTCCTCTGAAGTGCTAGGGTTTGGGACTCATTGAAGGAAGACCCCAGACTCAAATAATATGCTAGAACAAAGAGCATTTATTCTGCAGAAACAGCCAGCATGCAGGGGTCACCACACATCAAAATTGCAACCTAAACAAAGATGCTCAGGCCTCTTTGATAGAGAATTAGGGGAATATTCCAGAAGGATTCAGTCATCTTTGATGCAACTGATAGGGTTCAAAACTCTGACATTAGTACCATTTTGATTGGCTACTATGTTAGGGTTAGATAATCTAAAACCTCAGTGGTAGGTGCACATATGTCTCAGATGGACTGCATTCCTGCCTCAAGAATTATTTACCAGAGGATAGGCTGCCCAGCACAGATGGCCAATCCTGAGAAAAGATATCTCCCATTTATGTGCCTATCTTCAGGCTGCTCCTTAGGTGGGGAATTTTATTCTCTTGTTCCTGGACTTTGGAGTCTGTTGCTGGAGCAAATGGCTTATGGTATAGTTTCATGGTCTGCTCCTGGCACTGATGACTTTTTGAGTGGAAACAAAAATGAAATGAATAGACCTCCCAAGAAGAGAAATAGTATACCAAAAGAGGAACTGGTAATCTAAGTTTTATCTAAAGATTTAAATAATATTAGTACTTTTAAGATCTGGGGACCAGAATGAAGCTAATACATCAGAGCTGGGACGATGGTTCATTGCATGAGGTACTTGCCAGACTTTGAATGGAACTGAGAGCATGCCTCTAATCCCATGAAAGATTCAGGAAGCAGAGACAGGATCCTCAGGGTAAGATGTCTAACTAGACAATAAAAGGGCAAGCTCCTAGGTCCACCAGAGATTGTGCCTCAGGAGGTAAAGGGGAGAGCAACAGAAAAAGGAATCTATCAACCAGCTCCTTCAAGTTATCCTCTGTGTTCACATGCAGACTGTAACATGTGCATGCACACATAAATAATTCAAAGAAAGCTTCTCAGCTCGCCAGTTGCTTTTACTACAAGTCACCTAGTGATATAGAGTCATAGGACAACAGAGGCTCATCAAATCAATCATTAGCTTCATAGTCATATTTTTAGTTCATATCCCCAGAAACTCTTATATTTGTACATACTAACTTTGAAAGTTCATAATCAATAACAATTCAATGAAGTGACTATCAAAAACAGACACTAAAAACCTAATGATGAATTTTAAACTTGTGCTGTGGTGTACACAAGGGATGGAGTCATTAGAATAATTGTTCTATGGTTTTGAATTAGTTGGTGGTAAATAGAAAGGCATATAATGATATTAATGGTGGGTCATTATCTAAGAAATAGATGTTTTGGTTTTTTCCTCTGGCTTCATATCTCCTAATTATTATGATCCCCAAATGAGGAATTGCTGAATGTATCTTTTATCGTAATTGCTTTGGGGACAGTTTATTATATAAGCATCTAAGACCTTTGGGATCTCTAAACAATAGAGTGGGTTTGTATGCTAATGAAGTGACTGGTGACAGGTGTCTAAGGCACAAATTAGAGATGAGAGACTGAGTATAGAAACAGGTTTTCCCTCCAACCACCCTCTAACTTAGCTGTAAATAGCTGTAGCTGGGCTCTCTTCTCTGTGATCCAAATGGTGAATTGGAGTTCAACAGAGAGCCCTGAGCAAAGCAGCCACTAGCAGCCATGCCTAGGATCTCTTGGTCCAGGAAACCTTTGATTCTTGGGAGAAGATTAATGTCAGCTGTTGGAAACATGCCCAGACTCAGTTCTTAGGAAATGAAGAACAGGTCAACCTTACTAACCCTGGAGGAACAAGAATAACCCAGCTGGCAGAGAAGTTTCTTCCTGGAAGCCTTTGGGCAGAAAACTGCAGCAGGCTACTTAGGTACATAAGCCCCTTTGAGCAGACGCAAGGATGAACAGAAAGACACAGGACCAAGTATCACTACAGAGAAAGAATGGGAAGCCAGCTAGAGCACACCAGTGCCAATGAGAGGGAAATAAGAAAACAGAAAACCACTCAAGAGCCACAGGCACCTAGAGACCTAAGTGCAGTTTATGGAGATCTTCTGAAGTAAAATCTCAGGTTTCAAACAAACAGGGTTTAGCGGAACCAACTGAGAATGAGATCACCCCCGAGGCCTCAATGTTTTCTTTGCTTATCTGGTTGTTCCTTCTGGTTATTATGCTTGGATCTTTCCTGGGGTTTTCTTGAACATCATCAGGGCTCATGAATTTGGTTTTGCATTCTTTATCTAACAGCTCTCTGTATGTACCAGAGTATGTTTTGCAAGCTGCTTTCTCAATCCCAGGGTTTAAGGGAGTCGGCCAAGCTCTGCAAACTTTCAGCAGGCAATGCCGTATAGGGCTGTGTGGAGTTCAGCTGCCCTATGGGTCAAGAAGGTCCAGGGCCCTTAGGTTCTTTGCTTTCCTCTAGCTTTGGACATGCTTTGTCAGAAATGTGTCTCTCTCTTTTTTTCTCCTTGTAACTTGTGTGCAACCCTTTTCATTGATACGTTGAAGTACATACATATATTAGGTATGTAAATATACTTATATATTACAAAATGTTAAGGGTTCTAGAATTTTTGGAGTTTTTTGGTGTGCCTCAATGCATATGTTTGTGTGAGTGTGGGCAAATGTGGAGGCTAGAGGTTGACTTGAGTGTCTTCTGCCATCATTTTCCACCTCATGTTTTGACATAGGGTTTGTGTCTGAACCTGAAGGTTGCTGATTTCATTAAATTGGCTGACCAGAAAGCCCATGGGATCTTCCTGCCTCTGGCTCTCCTGTCCTGGGACTGTGACTGCATGCTTCCCACCTGGCTTTTTAGCATGGGTTCTGGAGGGTGGAATTCCAGTCCTCATTCTTATACCCCAAGTCCTTCACTGACTGAGTTGTGTGTGTGTGATTACCTATACATACATATGTATGTATGTTTGTATGCATATATATACTCATATATATATTCTTGTCCTATGACAATGACAATCTCAGTTTTGTTTTAAGTTTTGATTATCTGAGAGTACTTAATAGCAATCCTATTATAAAAGAGCTTAATTTTTAGGAATTCTTATAGGGTCATCATTAAGTATTAAGAAATGATCTATTTGCCTAGATGGCATGACTACAAGACAGTACAAATGGTGAGCTAATACCTAGTGATTGTTTTATATATAATATCAACAGGAAAGCATATTAACAGCAAGAATCTTTCCTAAAATGTAATCTCCTCAGCCTTTCCTAAAGAAGCAAATCTGTCATAACTTTATAGTCCATAGGGAACCATCTCAGGAAGATCACCTGCTACGTGAAACGTCCCTAGTATAAATGATCAGACACCCAGGTAACAAGACATAAGGTACCTGATAGCCCAAAATTACACCATTTGATGCATCTGGGGTAAAGATTAGCCACCTAGTATCCACCATTATTCTCTTCACTTTGATCCAGGGCTGTATGGTCAATAATTTGTGGAGTCTTCAAACTGGTTTTTCAAAACCAAGGTCTTGCCTACATCTTATTATCTACAGACAAAACATTGAGTGGCAAGCTAAGGACATTCTCACGTTTTCTGTGATTATCTAGTGACTCCCATATTGCTTTATTTTATGATCATCTCCATATGATCACAATCTATGGGTCTTGGAAACAAACTTTTTGTGTTGGATGTAGGTCACAACAATGCATCTGGATTATTTTGGAATGGTATCTTCTATATACATGTTTTTAAGCTTATTTAACAATAGCCTGAAGCATTCTACATAGCTCTTGAACATCACATTATTTGATGTTTCCAAGCTAGTTGATTGCATTGTGGCCATGGGCTAATCACTGGGTAGTAGGTCTTAGAAAATTCATTGTACTCCCTTATGAATATCGATGCAAAAATACTCAATAAAATTCTTGCAAAGCGAATCAGAGAACACATCAAAACAATCATCCACCATGATCAAGTAGGTTTCATCCCAGAGATACAGAGATGGTTCAATATACGGAAATCCATCAACGTAATTCACCACATAAATAAACTCAAGGACAAAAA
>NW_022196915.1:6400707-6410312 GCF_008632895.1 Mastomys coucha | reverse complement strand
GGAGGGGAAACTGGGAATGGAGAAATTTACATGTAAATAAAGAAAATATCTAAAAGAAGAAAAAAAAATAAAATACATTGTACCTCCTAAGTAATGCTTCCTGATAAATTACTACACACTGTTGGTATAATATACACAGCCTTTCATACATAGCCTTTGACCTGTGAAAAAGAATAGAGTCTATAACAGGTTGATCCTGTAATGTGTTGGCCACTATGTTATTCTTTTAGCCAACACAAGCCTGTGTGTTCTTATTTGAGACCCAAAAACTCTATGGGGGAAAATTTGCCTATCCAAAAATGTCAAATAAAACTCAAATGTCCTCTATAAATCTTTCCTCAGGACCACTTTAGTCCAGGCTATGAAACTTAATACACAGTGATCACATTGAGAGTGGCCAAAACTCTTCTGGTCCAAGCATGTGTCCTGAGCAGACTTTGGGCTCAAACTCTGCAGCCAGTTTCACAGCACCCAGACGAAGATCCACTCCCAGGAGTTCTAATATGCCCAGGATCATAGGATCAGAAGTGAGGAAGACACAACATCTGCCCCAACACCTGAAGTAACTGGGACCAGCAGGATCTGGGGACCTAGGAACTCCACTTGACCAGTGGCATGGGTTCCTTCTGGTCTGGGTTGGTGTCATGACCTTTGCATGCAAACTCCACAGCCAGTCCACAACACTTAGAGGAAGAACTAATCCCAGGTGCTCTATCACCCCCAGGACCACAGGATTCCAGGATCCCAGGAGCTTGGTCAAACCAGGATCTCAGGGTCCCAGAGGCAGTTTGACTCCCAGTTTGACTCTCAAGAGCTCTGACACATCCAGGATCTCAGGATCCCAGAACCACAGGATCACAGAGATAGCTGAACTCTGAGGAGTTTTGACACAACAAGAATCATAGGAAGGACAAGCTCCAGTCAGATATCGCCAGGGCAGGTAGCACTAGAAATAATCAGATTATAGGAGGCAAACATAAGAACATAAGCAACAGAAACCAAGGTTACTTGGCATCATCAGAACCCAAATCTCCCACCATAGCAAGTCCTGGATACACCAGAAAAGCAAGATTCGGATCTAAAATCACTTCTAATGATGGTGATAGAGGACTTTAAGAAGGACATAAATAACTCCTTTAAAGAAATACAGGAGATCACAGGTAAACAGCCAGATGCCCTTAAAGAAGAAACACAAAAATCCCTCAAAGAATTACAGGAAAACACAAACTGGTGAAGGAAATGAACAAAACCATTCAAGATCTAAAAATGGAAATAGAAACAATAAATAAATCACAAAGGGAGACAACCCTGGAGTTAGAAAACCTAGCAAAGATATCAGGAGTCATAGATGCAAGCATCACCAACAGAATACAAGAGATAGAAGAGAGAATTTCAGGTGCAGAAGACACCTTAGAAAATATTGACACAACAGTCGAAGAAAATGCAAAAACTCCTAACCCAAAACACCCAGGAAATTCAGGACACAATGAGAAGACAAAATCTATATATTCTAGCTCTACACACTAGAGCTGTTACTAACTAGCTGGCATGCAGTGTTCTGCTCTTCTGTAGAGGTGGGAGGACAGCAGGGTAGGGGATTGATTCTCTTCCTTAGAGTTAGTGGGTCTGATATATCTAAGGATAATAGGTATAGAGTAGAGTGAATATTCCCAACTTAAAGGGCCACTAAATATCATCAACAAAATTATAGAAGAAAACTTCCCTAACCTAAAGAAAGAGATGCCCATGAACATACAAGAAGCCTACAGATCTCCAAATAGATTGGACCAGAAAAGAAATTCCTCCCATCACTTAATAATCAAGACAACAAATGCACTACACAAAGAAAGAATATTAAAAGAAGGGAAAAAGTTCAAGTAACATGTAAAGGCAGGCCTATAAGTATTACACCAGACTTCTGATACTGGGCAGATGTTATACAGACCCCAAGAGAACACTAATGCCAGTCCAGGCTTCTATATCCAGCAAAACTTTCAATTACCATAGGTGTAGAAAACAAGATATTTCATGACAAAACCAAATTCACACAATATCTTTCCACAAATCCAGTCCTACAAAGGATAATAGATGGAAAACACCAACACAAGGAGAGAAACTACACCCTAGAAAAAGCAAGAAAGTAATCGTTCAACAAACCCAAAACAAGATAACCACACAAACATAATCCCACCTCTAACAACAAAAATAACAGGAAATAAGAATCACTTTCCCTTAATATCTCTTAACATCAGTAGACTTAATTCCCCCCAAAAGAAATAGACTACCAGACTGGATATGTAAACAGGACCCAGCATTTTGCTGCATACAGGTAACCCACCTCGTGACAAAGACAGTCACTACCTTAGAGTAAAAGGTTGGAAAATAATTTTCCAAGCAAATGGTCCCAAGAAACAAGATGAAATACCCATTCTAATATTGAATAAAATAACCCAAAAGTAATCAAAAAAAAGATAAGGAAGGACACTTCATATTGGCCAAAGGAAAAAAATCTGCCAAGATGAACTTTCAGTTCTGAATATCTATGCTCCAAATACAAGGGCATCCCATTCATAAAAGAAACTTTACTAAATCTCAAAGTACACATCACACCCCACACAATAAGAGTGGGAGACTTTAACATCCCACTCTCAGCAATGGACAGGTCATGGAAACAGAAACTAAACAGAGACACAGTGAAACTAACAGAAGTTATGAACCAAATGGATCTAACAGATATTTATAGAACATTTCATCCTAAAGCTAAAGAATATACCTCTTCTCAGCACCTCATGGTATTTTCTCCAAAACTGACCATATAATTGGTCACAGAACAGACCTCAGCAGATACAAGAATATTGCAACAATCCTATGCACCCTAACAGATCACTACAGACTAAGGGTAGTCTTAAATACCAAGAAAAACAATGGGAAACACACATATATTTGAAACTGAACAACTCTACTCAATGAGTTATTGCTCAAGGAAGGAATAAAGAAAGCAGTTAAAGGCTTTTTAGAGTTTAATGAAAATGAAGACACATGATGCCAAAACTTATGGGACACAATGAAAGCAGTGGTAAGAGGAAAACTCATAGCTCTAAGTGCTTCCAAAAAGAAACTGAAGAGAACATACACTAGCAGCTTGACAGCACACTTGAAAGCTCTAGAACAAAAAGAAACAAATATACCTAAGAGTAGTAGATGGCAGGAAATAATCAAACTCAGGGCTGAAATCAACCAAATAGAAACAAGAAGAACTATACAAAGAATCAACAAAACCAGGAGCGGCTTCTTTGAGAAAATCAACAAAATATAGCCTAGGCAGACTAACCAGAGGGCAGAGAGACAGTATCCAAATTAATAAAATCAGAAATGAAAAGGGAGACATAACAATGAATATATCTTAAAATAATTATTCTGTTTGTTGAATATTAACACTTGAAAATATTAAAAATCATGTTCTACAAACAAACAAATAATACACAGTGATTTTCCCTATGGAAGACCAATTTACTAACACAAAGAGTGAGGGATTACTGTCATCTTTGTAGAGCATTAATTTCAGTATCACATGTGTGACATGTGGAATAGTATCAATATCTGTACTGCAGAAAGAATATGATGCTTTTGGTATAGTTTGTCTAAAAAAAAACAGTGTGACATCAATCTAGTCTTCCATCACAGACATTTCACTTCTTATAGACAGCTGAGGATTCAGTCAGCTTCCGAAAGCTCCTGATAGAGCAACTGTGCTCACCAACTCCTTGGCATTGTGCCCCTTATTGGGACCACTTGCTGGTGGGTGTCACAGTTCTGAGTAACTCTTGTCTTTGGCTTTCTATATCTCAAGCTTATTGCTGATGTTTTCTTTTCCCTTGCAACAGATAGCCAACGGACCTATGCTTCAGATTAGGGCTACATCCCCCAGTTCAGCTGGGATTTGCCTCAATAATGAGTTCACAGCTACAGGTGGTGACTTTTGCTGAGGAGGCCTTGATCCTAGAGTGTAGAATGTTGTGTTCAAGTTGTCTGTGGCTTTCTTTTGCCCCTCAGTTCTCTCAAGGGTTCTATCAGTGAAGGAAAGGCAATCAGACCTGGAAGCACTGTTGCTGGGCCAGAGGCTAGACAAAATCAGGGCTTATTTGCACATAGCAAACTGAAGGAAAGGAAGAAAAGCCACCGGGGACTGCCATGGTTTCTGGGAATTAGATGCAATGGTTGATTACTTGCTGTCCATACTCAGTGCTCCTTCAACAGCATCTCTGTTTGAGGAAGCTCTCATCCTGGGCTGTAGTAAATCCTCATGCTAAAGGATTTTAGATCTGGAGAAGGGAAGGACATGGGCCTGTGGATGACCTGCCATGTCAGCTGCAGGGTCTGAGTCAGCTCTATTCTGCTGTCTATCATTAATTTTCAGTTGAGGTCATTCCCTGTATCCCAAGGAAATAGTATCAGATACTATGTAGGCCTAGATTTTTTTCAGCTTAAAAAAAAAAAAAACTACTAGAAACTGAAGTATGAAATACACATTGTGATGGACTAGAAACAAACAAACAAGCATCACATTTCTCCAATAGAACAAAAGAACACAGTGGGCATGGTATACAGACAGCTCAGTCAATAAGTGCTCTCCATGTATACCTAATGGACAAAAAGTAGACATTTTGGCTCTTGGCCAGCTAGCCATGCCTGCTTAGCACATGCCCAAGACTGTAAAATGTAAGCTTGCTTGCCAGCATAGGACCACTGGATCGTGGTGGACCAGCATGTTGTTCTTGCTCACTGTTTCACAGTTCCTCTAAGATAAGCAACTCCCTTTACCATAGCCTACCTGACTTTGAAACCAAAGTTATAAGCCCAGGAAACTAGAAAATCTCCATAACTAGAAGCTTAGATCAAATCATTTTCACTTAGATCAAATCATTTTGAATAACAGCAGTTACACAGGGCTACAGACAGAACACAGGGTAAGTGCTTTAGACTATCATAGCCGAAGGGTCTGTCTGGGCAGTCCTATTATTGCACCTCAGCCTAGCTATGGGACTTCTGGATGCAGAAGCAACTCCAAACAACTCAGTCTCTCAAATAATAAAATCCGGGCCAAACTCCAAGGCCAATGCTAGCTGAGCCAAGGTTAGGCAAAGCTGAAAAGAAAATGACAGGAGGCTATGAAGAAAACAATCCAGGATGCTGAGAAGACACAGTGAGCCCCATAACCTTCCACTGGGCAGCCATTATCACCAAGAGCAGAGAAGGCACATAAACACTTAGGCAGTATTTCCTGACTGTCATGCACATGACACAGCAGCTTCTTCCTCACCTTCATGTACCATTTTTGTTTGGTTTCCTCTAATGGATTTTGACACACACACACATATAGTTTTGCCTCTACAAATATTTGAAAATCTAGCTTTACAGCAGTTTTTTATGTCTCTTTGTTCCAGGGAGCTAGGTGGACATGCAGATTGATGGTCTGCTGTATTTGACGATTCATGGATATCAAGTGAACTGACAGAGTACTTTTCTCATTAACATTGGTCTCTATTACCTTACAGATATTTCATAAGCAATTGAACATACATGCATGCAGAAACACAAATGAGTACATTCCTGCACACACACACACACACACACACACACACACACACCACATGTACACACACTTGTGTATATGCAAGCACCCATACCATAAATTTCTATACAAGCATGTACTACTACACATGCATACAACATAGTTACAATCATGCCCATCCACATCTGGACACACACACACACACACACACACACACATACACACACACACACAGAGAGAGAGAGAGAGAGAGAGAGAGAGAGAGAGAGAGAGAGAGAGAGAGAGAGAGAAGATTGCTATGCTATGCTGCAGCACATTTCCTGCTGAATGAGGAGGTAGTGGGACCTATATTGTGCACAAGGCTATTAGACTCAGCCAGGATCTGTTCCCTTGGCCTGTACTTATTTCTTCATCTATGAACATTTTCTTGCAGACTCTCACTGATCCTATAGGTAAGTTAATAGAGTGAGCTAGAAGACTGAGAGAACAGTTGGTGACAGTTCATTCAGGAGAAGCTGAGCAAAGCCAGAGTAGATAGATGCTGTTAGGAGACAAAAGAAGAACCCATGAAAAACCCACAAATGAAGTAGCTATATAAGTTTATAGTATATAGTTAAGCTGAGCCACATAACAGCAAGTTCCTGCAATATGAAATATTTTATGTGCCTGGCCCTTTAAATGACCTTATGCTCATCAGTGACAGTTGGCTCTTGGAATTCTGGGAACAGAAGAGGGTTATAAAATCCAGCAGAGACTGAGAGGGAGAGAGTAGTGATAAAGGAGAGGGAGAGGGTAGGAGGAGGAGAAGTCGGGTTCAGGAGACAGAAGAGTATGTCAATGAAGAAGAAAGAAGATATTGAGCAGGGTTAGAAAAAAGAAGATATTTTTGAAGAGTGAAACTAATAAACAGATTAAAATAGAGTGAGCTAGAAGACTGAGAGAACAGTTGCTGACAGTTCATTCAGGAGAAGCTGCGCAAAGCCAGAGTAGATAGATGCTGTTAGGAGACAAAAGAAGAACCCATGAAAAACCCACAAATGAAGTAGCTATATAAGTTTATAGAGACAAAGAATTATAAAACAAAAAGCAACATTTTTTAAGCCAAAGGAAAATTTGGCAGCCAATGTGGAGTCTGTTTGAAGAAAGAAAACAAAACAAAATCAAAATCAAAACACACCATACATTAAAGACATTTGGCCACCATTGTGGCTAAGCAGAATGGGGAGGCTTTATTTCAAGTAGGATAGAGGAACAGAAAAGAAGGGATGGCTATTTTTTTTGAAAAAGCTGACAGGGTGTTTAGGGAAGCTGTTGTTGGAATGCCTCCTCATTTTTTAGCAGCAGTTTTTCCCCCTGCTTTTCCTTGCTTTGAGCTAATTTGTTTATAAGAATGTTAAACCAACCCAGACACTATTGTGTGTTGTGACTATAAAAAGATAAAGAGTTTTAGATTATGTTCTATGGAAATGTGGGGGGAGCGAGTGCTTCAGTGGGCCCATGGTGAGGCATCAGTTCCCCCTAGATGGAATAGTATAGAATAGAGTTTATTTAGGGGATAGGGAGGGGAGTTAAGAGGATGGCAGAGGCAGAGCAAGGCAGAGAGGAGAGAATAGAGAAATAGAGGCCAACCATGACCATGTAGAGAGAGGGGGCAAGGAAATAGGGAGAGAGGCAAGAGTAAGAAAGAGTGTAAGAGAGAGGAGGGGGCAAGCAACCCCTTTTATAGTGGTCCTGGCTTACCTGGCTGTTGCCAGGTAACTGTGGGGAGGAGCATACCTGGCTTTTGTCAGGTAACTGTGGGGGTGGAATCTGGACGGAATACAAATATTACAGATGCTGGGGGTAGTTCTTGCTGACAGGAGCCTGATATAATCAGGGCTGTCTTCTGAGAGGGATGCTCACAGCCAACCATTGGACTGAAATCAGGGTCCCTGATGGACAAGTTGGAGAAAGGGACTGAAGGAGCTGAGGGGATTTGCAGCCCCATGGGGGAGCAACAGTGTCAACAGGCCAGACCCCTGGAGCTCCTGGGGACTTGAACACCAACCAAAGAGTACACATGGAGGGACTCATGGCTCCAGCCTCATGTGTGGCAGAGGATGGCCTTATTGAACATTAGTGGGAGGAGCAGTCCTTGGAAATTAGTCATAATGAAATTAGTCATTTCTAGTGACTGATTCAGAAGGAGGGATTTTTCCCGAGGTAATCAAAAGAATAAAAAAGAATGGCCAGATGAGACCCCCCCTTTTTTCTTCCAGAACTAGGGTCAAATCCACAGAAGTCCTTGGTCAAAAAAATCACCATCATTCCCAGTACTTATATAGCATATGCCTGCTAATAAGGATAGTCCAAAAGGTTATGATGAAGTTGGATGGCATTCTATAAAAATGAAGAATCTAAAGAAGTTTAACGAAGCAAAGATATTTTATTCAATGAACACTATGTGAAACAAACTCTAAATTGGACTACTCAGATGTATTCTCCAAGACTGGAGGGAATTGGTAACAGCTGTACACGAAGCTAGTCCTTAATTCCAATGGTTGTTGTGGTTAAGAGAAGTAAGGAATTTGGAACAGCACAGTAGAACAAGAGAAATTAATTTGGTGAGGGACTAATGGATTGGTAAAAGTTATTATGCTGATATGCAAGAACAGGTTCAATTTGAAGATGCAATCACAGAGCAATGTTTCTTTAAAGAGAGCATAGAACAACATTGATAAGCCAGGAAAGAAATCCACATTTACGGAAATTACTCAAGGCTCTGGAGAAGCCTTCATTGACTTCTATTTTTTACAAAGATTGATCTCAGTCAGCAGTAAATATGCCTATATCATACTGATGCAAGTGTTGGTAGAGACCCTAGCATTCAAAAGTGAATATGTAGAGTGTAAAAAGTCATAAGATCACTAAAGGCACAGGCAACACCCATAGATGAATAAAGAAGCTAACGATATATAGCTAGAGGCCTCCCATATCAAAAGGCCTGGTGCTTTAATTGTGGGAAATATGGACATTTGAAACAAAATTGTGAACAAAGCATCTCTAAGGGCAATGGTCTTCCAAAATATAATTCAGAAGGCCCGGACTTCCAGAAAGGTGCAGGTGAAGTGGCAAGGGTTACCATTGGACTCATAAACATAGGTCCAAAAGAGATACACAAGGCAATTTCTTGCCATTGAGAAACTATTTGGGGGGGGGGCGGGGCAGCCTACCTCAAGGCTGCATAGCAAAATGTATGAGCAGTTTCTCGTCAAGAAATAACAAAGGTAGAAAAAACCAAGTAATGTAGATCTAATTCATGCTACTACAGGCAGCGCTGTTCTAGACTTGGCCATAGATAAACATTTTGCCCTATCCCTAAAAGTTCTAAGTTATAAATTATCTACAATGACTCCCTGTACATCTAGGAATTATAGATGACTTCGTGTCCCTTTAAAATAATGGCTTATCTTAAAAAAAGATGCAATTTAACATGTGGAAGGATTGCTAAGCTCTTAATGTTTCCTTAATCAAAGGCAAAGCTGCTACAGTAGAAACATCTGGAGGGTTTGGAAGTACTGGAAAGTGTTTGTCTTGGTAAACAGTTGTTGACAGAGGCCAAAATCAAAGTTATAAGTGGGTGACATTGAAATAGGTTTGATGGCTGCAGAAGCTGATATAACTATTTCACAAAATAATTTGGGATTCAGAATGGCTTCTTCAAAAGGTTAATACCCAGTTTCTAGGAATTGCAGAGATGTCTCAGATAAAAAAGTGTTTGGGGTTTAAATGTGTGGGACCAGAAAGTCAAATAGGAAAGGTGAGGCCTTATGTCCTGATGTATGTAGCCTTAAATTTATGGGGGCAAGATCTATTACAGCAGTGAGGAACTCAGATTAATATCCTCTCAATACCTAAGACAATCCCTAAAATAAAGGGTGAGATGGAAGATACTCCAGTGGAAGGTATTAAAAAATGTTATCCAGAGGCCTGGTGGTGGTGGCACATGCCTTTAATCCCAGCACTTGGGAGGCAGAGGCAGGTGGATTTCTGA
>NW_022196915.1:6391226-6400475 GCF_008632895.1 Mastomys coucha | reverse complement strand
AAAAAAAAAAAAAAAAAGTTATCCAGAACGACCCCAGATTGTGCAGGTTGTCCAAAAACCAGGACACAACAGGGATTGAGATTCCAAATTTATAAGAGGGGCCACTTCTGAAATGATACCAATGTTCCTACCCTTAAAGTGGGTTGACCAGTAAGCAATGGTCCTTAACTAAAGAAAAATCTCTGACACTTGAGCAGCTGGTACAAGAGCAGATGGAGGCTCAACATACAGAATAGTCTACCAGCCCACGGAATTCCCCTGCAATTAAGAAATTGGGGAACTATGGAGCAGAGACTGAAGGAAAGGCAAGCCAGCCTAAATATAGCTATCTCCTGAGAGGCTCTGACAGTACCTGACTAACACAGATGTAGAGGGTCATAGCCATCCATTGAACTCAGTGAAGGAGTTAGAGAAAGGACCAATGGAGCTGAGGGGTTTGCAGCCCCTCAGGACGAACAACAATATGAACTAACTAGTACCCTCAGAGCTCCCAGGGTCTCAACCACCAACCAAGGACTGCACATGGAGGGGTCTGATTGTTCTGGCAGCATGTGTATAGTAGAGGATTGCAAATTCGATTATCAATAGGAGGAGAGGACCTCAGTCCTGTGAAGGTTCTGTGCCCCAGTGTAGGGGAATGCCAGGGCCAATAAGTGGGAGAGCGTGGGGTGGCAGGCATGGGGAGGGGGTAGGCAATAGGGGTTTGTTTTTGTTTGTTTGTTTTTTGGAGGGGAAACTGGGAAAGGAGAAATCTACATGTAAATAAAATATCTAATAAAAATGAAAAAAAAATTGGGGGGAAAGGTGTGAATAGAGTAATTCAACCAATGGGTCCATTGCAGCATGGAATTCCTTTACCTTTTTTACTACCTAAGGCATGATTTATAAAAGTAATTGATTTAATAGAATGCTTTCCCCCCCCCCCCCCCCCCCACGATCCCCTTGCAAGATCAGGAAAAGAAAAAATTGGCCTTTGCAGTGCCTACATGTAATAAATAATGCTCAACTTTGTAAAAAGATATCAACGTGGAAAGTTCTTCAGCAAGAAATGTTAAACCGTCCAACTTTGTCAATATTTTAGGTTAGAAACAATTTGTAGGCAATTCCTTCAACCTATTTTCCATTACATGGATGATATTTTGCTGGCCAATTCAGATCAAACAAAAAGAATTTTGCTTTGTTGGAGTTTTTAGATTGTTTCTAAATAGAGATTTTCATCCACTAAATGCACAAAATTGATCAACAAAAATACAACCACAGAAGGTACAGACCAGACCAGTTGCAAACTCTTCATGAGTTTCAAAAATTAATTGGAGATATTAATTGGACATGACTCACTATTGGAGTAACTACATATGAGTTAAGTAATTTGTTTTAAACATTACAAAGAGATTCAGACTTAGTCCAAAACAGCTAACAAAGGAAGCTGAAAGAAGACTTAGCTTCAATAGAAAAGAGACTGTGAGATGCATATGTGGATCTTATAGATCCCAAACTGGACTCTATTGTGCCTTCCACTCCTTCTCCTACTGGGCTCACTATGCAAAGGAAAGATAAAAAAATTAAAGACTTAAAAAGAAAAGGTTTGTGACTAAATTATAAAAGAAAGAATAAGACTACATTAATTACCAGCAGAAATGATAGTGCTTTCTACTAATGCTGAGATTACTTCATTATGGGTAATCAATGAAGATTGGCAAAGAGCTTGGAGCATCTGTTTGGGAGAAATTAACCATCAAATATTAGAAAAGCAAGTGCCTTTTATTTATAAAAAAAAACTAATTGGATTCTCCCATATATTGTAAAGGGAATGTCAACTCCAGAAGTGCCTACATTTTATACTGATGCAAATAAATTGGGAATGGCCAGTTATAAAGCAGGAAAATTAAGCAAAGTAATCAAAAGTTCATGTAACTCAGTTAAAAAAATTGTATGCAGTTCTTACGGTTCTATTTGATTTTTCTGAACCTCTTGAAATAATTACTGAGTCTCAATATGCAGAAAGAATTATCTGTATATAGAAACTGCTGATAATTCAGAATTAGGATAATTTTTATACATCTGAAATAATTAGAAACAAATTATCCATTAAATATGAACCATATTTGGTCTCATACAAGCTTGCTAGGTCCACTAGCACAAAGAAATTAAGAAATTGACCAATTATTACAAAAAACGTGTTTCTCAAAATTTCATGAAAAATACCATGTTAATGTTAACAGTTTAATTTTTTTATGTCACTTGGCCACAAGCCAAGTAAATAAGAAAATGTCCTACTTATTTTTTGTATAACCAAACTTCATTACACATTGTAAGTAACCCTAGGGTACCAAAAGAAATGAAATCTGAAAAATGGATATTTCACTTTGCAGAATTTGAAAAATTAGTTGGTACACATACCATTGATATATGCTCAGGGTTTCAATGGGCAATTAATTGCTTTGAGCTCTGAAAAGGCTGACTCTGTAACTACACAATTACTGGAAGTAATGGCTATTCTGGGGATACCTGTACAAATTTACAATGACACCTCATATGTCTCCAATAAGATGAAGGATTTTTTTGCATATCATAAACCACAATACAGATATACCACACAAGCCTACAGGACAAGTAGTTGTAGAAAGATCTAATTGTACCTTAAAATAAATGCTTATAAAGCAAAAAGGAAGAATAAAGATCCCCAGTGATGGACTAAATAATGCTCTGTTAAGTTTAAATTTTCTGAACATTAACAAGAAAGGAACACAGGCTGAAGAACACTGGATTATAGAAAAAACAGTGGAATTAAATTAACCTATATACTATAAGGATGTGTTAACACCAGAATGGAAGTCAGTGATGTATTGTGCTGGGGAACATCGATTTGTTCATATTACCACAGGAAATGAAAAGCTGTGGGTACCATCAAAACTAATAAAGCTCAGATCTCCTGAAAACCTTGGACGCTGACCCAAACAGGGCCAAGAAGAGAGTCTGACCAATCAGGGCATTCCCCTGTCAGCCAGCAAAGTCTAGACAAGAAAAAATTGGCACCTAATCACTCACTGGCAGGTCTATGGGAAGGACTTTGGTCTCCTGCAAATGAAAGCTCTCCTCAATGCAGATCAACAGGCTAATGAGCAGGATGATATGAGAATCAATGCTGAATAAGCATCCATAAGCAAAAGCTTCACAGAGCTGGGGACAGAGATTAAGAAGTTTTCTTCAAAAAGAAACTCCAAAGCACAAGATGTTAGAAGATAAGATGGCCCAGGAAATAAGAACGTTTCATGAAGCAGGAAAGAGAAGCATCCCTGTTAGGTTCTTATCTCAGTTGGTGGATATGGTCCTGACAGATCAGCAGAAAGATCACATCAGATATCTGAGAACCTTGGAAAAGACATTGCAAATAATTGAGAAGCAGCTACACAACTGAACAATTAGTAGTTAAAACAAATGGGCATAAAAATGGAATGCGAAATATTTTATGTGCCTGGTCCTTTTAGTGACCCTACATTTGAAAGTTAATTGGGCTAGCAGACTGAGAAGACAGTTGATGATAACTTGTCAAGAAGCTGAACTGAGCCAGAGAAGATGTTAGGAGACAGATAAAAGAACCCACAATGAACACACAAGTGAAGTAGCTATGTAAGTTTTTAAAGACAAAAGAATTATAAAACAGAATGCAACAAGTTCCCAAGAAAGAGGGCTCCAAACGAAGCCTCTAACAAGCTTCAATCATATTACCCTTACTAAACCTACCCTGGCTCCTGCACTGAAGACCTTGGTAGCAGCAGAGGACAGTGACTCATGGTCATTACCCAGGAACTTTTCAACACATCACATGTGATGTGAAAACAGCTGCAGTGTCAGCCAGGAGGAGGCTAGTGAATTCACCTGCCATAATTTTACTGAAATGCAGCACTCTGCACAACTATAAGGTGAAATCTGTCCTGAAACACAGCTATACGCATGCTATAGCTAGCAGCATATCAGCAGAGGGATGCACTGTAGGATTCCATGCATCTTTAGGGTAAGACCAATAAGACAACCCAAGAATTTCCATGGGCATAGCTGTGCAGGGAAAGTAAAGCTATGCAGGGAAAGTAAAGAAGTTTACTTTTATTTTTTATTTTTTATTTTGGTTTTTCGAGACAGGGTTTCTCTGTGTAGCCCTGGCTGTCCTGGAACTCAGTCTGTAGACCAGGTTGGTCTCAGACTTAGAAATCTGCCTGTCTCTGCCTCCCAAGTGCTGGGATTAAAGGAGTGTGCCATCACTGCCTGGTTACCTTTTATTTTTTGATACGCTGTAGTGTATAAAAATGAAGAGAAAGCCACCATGTTCTTCCTTCCTCTGAGCAAATAAACCTCGTAGGAATTGAGACAAAGACAGTAAGGTCCACATGAGGGGATGGGATCCAAAGAGTGCTGGCCAGCCAGCTTTGTCCACCAACATACACATCTGCATGGACATACATACATATACAACACACACACACACACACATACTCACATACACAATCATAGAAATCATAAGTGAGCAGAAAGCAACAAGGACATCATGTTGGATGAACAGTTGAATTTAGGTTGTGCATAGTAGATATTTCAAGTGGGACCCATGACTCTGATATCCAACCTTAGGGACTGAAAATGCTTAAGGAGTGCAGAACTTGGCTAGATGATGTTGAGGTAGTTGGAGAAATTTTTCTCTTGAAGCCTCAAATCTGTCACACTAACCCCCAACCTGTGAGAACCTTTCCCACATTGCTGGTCGTCCAGCCAGCACTAGAGTGTAAGCTCAGGAAAGAACTCTCCAACAGCACTCACAGAAACAGGACTGATAAGCTGCTACTCAGACCCTGTCATTGTGAACCAAGATCTGCAAAGGTCGAAGAGACCATCTTGCGATACAAGGAATAAAAGGGAGAAAGGCCACATGCCACTCAAAAAGGTGACAATGAGAACCACACATTTCCAGTGGGCGATACTCTTTGCAAGTTGCTTCCTACCTGTGGTCTCACATGACCCCTCTAAAGCAAATGAGCTACAGGCCCCTGACCATATTAATTAAAGCTCTGTGCTTATTCCATAAGTGGCTCCCAAATAGTGCTACTTGTAACATAATGGCATGTCAGTGTGTGATATGTGATCAGCCTGTCTCCCTTAATGAACTGTAGCTTCTAGTAGAGCAGGAAAGTTTGTTTGCTAATCATTTTCTTGAAAGAGGCGAACTCCACAGAAAGTCTTGGAAATGATCACAGAAATGAACTACTGGACGAGACATAGGAGAGAGCCTGGTGAGGTGCAGGATGGTTACATAGGCTTGACTGTATTTATGGTTAGACATGAGGGCAACCTGCCTCTGATGCTTCATTCATCCTACCTGCTACTGCTTGGTATATATGTTATGGATCTTCACTTCAGGCTGCCTTTACAACTGTTCTTGGTTTGTTTACTGGACTCTTGTAGTGAAGTCTGCCCCCTGAAACTTTCTGTTCTCCATCCTTAGTGTGAGAACATCTTTTATTCTTCAGCTGAGTCCACTCACTCGAGAGCTGGCAATGCTGGATGCTGAACTACAACCAAAAAATGGATGAGCCACTGCTATCAGCGATTTGACTTCCACTACAACAAGTACTTCTAAGTACTAGACAGCAAAAGGGATTCATGTACCTCCCTGAAGAGGATGTGGTCCCCACTTGATGCTTATACATCTATGGTTTTGGAAAACCAAGAACCGGGAGAGGGCAAAACCCCTCTGAAAGATGAGACAAGACTCAACAGGAATGCAATCTTTCTGTGTGTCCCATAGAACTCAGATCTTTAAATCCCCTGTCAGAGCCCCAGAGGCTCAGGGTTGACTGATATCCCCCTCACAATGCACCATTTTTTCTTTTTCTTTTTTTTTTTTTTTGGGGGGGTTTTTTCGAGACAGGGTTTCTCTGTATAGCCCTGGCTGTCCTGGAACTCACTCTGGAGACCAGGCTGGCCTCGAACTCAGAAATCCGCCTGCTTCTGCCTCCCAAGTGCTGGGATTAAAGGCGTGCGCCACCACCGCCCGGCCCATTTTTTCTTTCTAGGGGCTCTGGAGTTGGGCAAGACAATGCTTGGAGGGGCTTATGGATCTTTCACTCTCAGGAAACCTGAGTCCAAGAGGGACAAGTCCAAGTCTCAGGGCAAGCCTTTTGCTAAGAGGCAGACAGTATGGAGCCCGAACCATCACTTTGGTTCAAAAACAAAAAAGGGAAGAAGCATTCCCTGCTAACTGCTGGGGTCCCAGTCATGTCAGTCACTAGTAGGATTCATTCTCTTTAATCAGCTCCTTGCACTTATGCAAAGTCTCTTATCTCCTGGTGCATTTTCTGAAGGTGGCACTTCTGGTGTTGTATCTCGAGCATGTCGAACTCAAAGTTTAGTCTGAGGTAGGGTATGCCCCTGGGTGCAAAGAGCTCCATGAATGCAAGATTCCAGGATCAGATTAATTCAGGCTGCATCCTGGACTGCTGCTGTCCTGGAGATGCCAAATCATGGCTCCTATGTACTGATCCTCCTGGTGCCTCAAGCCAAAAGAGGCAGGGTAAAAAATAGGAGGGAGCAGGGATGCATGAGTTTTCACTGGGACTGAATGAAGAGACTAGCTCTCTAGGAAGTGTTTCAGGTTTGTATCAAGATTTTGGGCTCATCAGAAACCCTTGATGACATTTCTCCTGTTTTCAGAGCAGGGATTCTCAACAATGGGTTTCTATTGCTACAGGAATGCCCAGAGGACATAACCAGTATTTCCAGGGAAGAAGCTTTATAAACTCCCCTGATTATTTTAATTTGTCAGAAAGGTAAACACAAGGAAAAAGGGCTCTGCTGCTCAAAGTGGAGTTCCGGGGCCTCATCGCTGGCATCACCTGGAAACTCTGAGGCAGGCAAAACCTTAGGCCCTATCAAGCACCCAACTCCCAGGATCTGGAGGTAAACACACACACACACACACACATACACAATTAAAGTGCCCAATAAATACAAGAACGTGGCATTGTACATTGTGTTATATAAGAATGAACAAAACCTGGGAAGAACATGGATGACCTCCAGGCCTTACAGTCGCACACTGAGAGGCACCAATTAGGACCAGGCCCCTCCAGCTACTGGCAGGACCAACCAGACCCCACACATCTCCAGAGGAAATACAAAATAGATTCAACAAAACTCACAGCCCCTAGCATCTTGCTTGCATAAGCCAATAGCTGTCAAGGCTGAGTAAAAAGCATGAGAGCTCACGTACTACTGCCCTCATCCCCAGACTGTGATTCAGATGACAGGCTCTGCTTTTCATTTGAAGGAAGCAAAAATAGTTTGTGTCCCCATCTCACTCCTGTCTGGGCTTCATGTTCTGCCTCTAAGAGGTTCATAGGAAAATTAGTTTGGGTGTGAGGAAACCTTGGATGTGCAGCCTTCTGACATGACGAACACTGACTTAACAGAAAGGGATCAAGACAGTCAATAGGGAACTGGGCATAATGACTACCTGTTGTTCAAATTCTTTTGGTGTAATGGGCCAGGATTCCACAAAGTTTATTTCTCTAATTTGTCATCTTATGGAACTCAATTTTCAGTTTCTGCAACTTCTACTGCTCCTGCTCAGTGATAATGATGCCTTCCCATCAGACCCTATAGGTAGATAAATGCAAGTGAACTTGCATAGTTGATGACACAAGAGATGGGAAAGACCATGCTGAGTCCCTAAAAGAAGCTGAGGATGAGGGAATGCTAGAGACACAGTGAATTCCTACTGTCTTCAAGCTAGGTTGAAGACATTCTATGTCCCTGTTCACACCACAGCTAGATATATGCCTCACTCCCCAATTGCAGTCTGTCACTGAGATGCAGAAGCTGGCCCATACATGTAGAATCGAAGGGCATTGTCAGATCATATCTGATGTGATACAAGTAAGTCCTGAAGTCCATAGGGCTTAGGACCACCAAGCCCAAATCCTGTCTTCAAGCCCAAAGTGTCTGAATGTCTGAGACCTTGATACATGACCAGGGGAGTGTATCTCTCTGTTCTTGGCATCACATACCCATGTAACTTACAGGAATCTGCTGAGGATGAATGCTTCAACACTTTATCCTGAGAGGGAGACTTTATTTTCACAGAGCTTCCTCTCTGCATTCTTTACCACTCAGAATGAAATTAAAGAGCTCCCAGCAAAGCAGCTACATGCTTGTCAGTTCTGAAATCCCTGACTCTGAGTCTGCTCATTATGAACACAGAGGGTCTAGATTACAAACCATACTCCTGGAAGCCCACCTCAAGCCCGCCTCCTCCAGGAAGCTCCCTATCCCTAGCCCATGGTTTATTCTGCCTTACCCAGGATCATTTATTTCTTGCCTTTTACACCAAGACCAAAGGTTAGCTTCCTTCTGCCTCTCTCTGCTCTCTCTATGCTCTCTGCTCTCTCTCCTAAATGGCCTGCTCAGCCTGGCCAACATGCCTATGGGAGAAACTTAAAGACATTGACTGAAAACCCTAAAGACAGTTACTGTTGCCACAATGCTGGTGACCTCTCGGAGAATACTAAGGAATCTCAGGGATACATTGGAATGGATCAGAGGAGGGACTGTTAGGTTCCCCTATAGCAGTCTCAAATAACCAGAAGCCAAGCTGCCCTTTCCAGGAGCCTTCCTGGAGACAAAAGGGAAGACATCCAATCACTCCCCTTCCAAAGTGAGAGATCTCTCTGTTCCATTAGAATCTTTTCACTCCTTTATGTGTGAATAGTGAAGACACACTTTCTAAACACAGACCAGAACTGGCCCTTCCCCTCCTAAAGATCTTTAATCAATGAGTTGATGAATAAAGATTGCTAGGAAATTAGGTCCAGGTGGTGAGGAAGAAAGATTGCTCCCCAGCAGTGTTCAAGCACCTCAGCGTAGATCAGATCTACAGGGCTCTTTCAATATGTCAGGGTGATGTGATTGTGGGTGTCCTGTCAGAACAATGGGACCCTGGAAAATAGGTCTCACTTCACAGAAGCTCCCAGCTTCTAAGCTCTTTTTTTGGAAGACACAGCTCGAGCCCATATCCTTCAGGAAATTCCCAGGACTCATTGCACATTCTTCAGAACCATTTATATCTTGTTGTTTTACACCAAGATCGAAGGCCAGCTTCCTTCTGTTCCCCTCTGCTGTCTCCATGCTCATTTTGTTTCTCCCCAAAATGGCCTGTTCATCCTGGACAGCATGACTGCTTGTGAACCATGGCCTGTTCATCCT
>NW_022196915.1:6374809-6391216 GCF_008632895.1 Mastomys coucha | reverse complement strand
ACTGCTTGTGAACCATGGCCTGTTCATCCTGGACAGCATGACTGCTTGTGAACCATGTAGGCATTGACGAAATGCCCTTCAGGCAGGTGGTGGTATCATGAACATGGTGACATCACAGAAGATTCTAGGGCTCTCCTGGATACAAGACATTGTCCAGGGAAGGCACTACTAATGATGTTACTGGGAACTGCAATGTTCTACTTGCTGACTAGCTCTCCCCTAATTGAAGAAAAGCTGGGATGAACTTTTCTGGACCCTCTCCTCTGACATGGGGAATCCTTTAGCACCTCCTCCTTCCCTAGCGGGAGATTTCTCTATGCCTCTTTAGAATCTCACTTTCCAAACACTGCTCTGAAGTTAGTCATTCCACTCAAGTGGCAAAAAGGGCTTTCTCTGCACTGGACTCCCTTTGTAAACTTTGTATACTTTGTAAATTTTGTAAACCCTCAAGGCAGAAAAATGGCCTGACCCCTGCCTGAGAAGCCCCAGCATCAATACCTCTCCCCTCAGCAGAACCCCTCCATATTATGCTAATTTTAGGTGAACAAATTTGAACAAAAGATGCCAATACCTGAAGAGGAAAACCCACCAATCCCTGAACAGAAAAATTTACTAATCCCTGAGCTCCCCCAAGCTCAGGACTTGAAACTCTCTACCCTAGGCAGCTTCTCTTCCCCCTCCTCAGGAACCTGTATAGGCACTGTGCCTTGTCCAGCTCTGGGTGTCTGCTCCCTCCTGGGAGCATAGGCAGCCACTCCTGGATCCTTCCATTCACACCCTAGACCCTCCAATAAATCTTGTATCAGATAATGCTGCCTGGTGTGACTGACTCATCTGAAGATGACAAGAAGCAATGAAGAGAAGCAGGGAAGAAGTGAAGAGGAGGAGCAGGGCTGAGGCTTCTGAGCTCCTCAGCTCAGGTGGAGAGACCCTCCTGCCTTAGGGTTTCCATTACTGTGAAGAGACACCATGACCATGGCAACTCTTATAGAAGACAACATTTAACTGGAGCTGGCTTACAGATTCAGTGGTTCAGTCCATACCATGGCGGCGTCCTGGCAAGCATGGTGCTAGAGGAATTGAGAGTTCTATGTCTTTTTTGGAAGGCAAACGAGAGAATACTAAGCATCCTCAGGCAGCTAGGAGGACCACAGTGACACACTTTCTCCAACAAAGCCATGCCTCCTAATAGTACCATTCCCTGGTCCAAGCACATTTAAACCACCATATTCCACTCCCTGCCCTTCAGTGGCTTTTTCAAACACTTAAGTCTATGGGAGCCATACCTAGCCATAGCATAATGCGAAATGCATTTAATCCAACATAAAAAAAAACTCCATAGTCTATAAACAGTCATACCAAAGAAAAATGTCCAAAATTCAAAGTCTTTTCTGAGATTCATCCAATCACTTAATTTATCCCCTATAAAAATCAAAATTAAAAAGCAGATCACATAGCTCCAATATCATAGTATATACATTACCATTCCAAAACATAGTGAGGAAATACTGAACCAAAGCAAACTCAAAACCCAGCTGGGCCAAATTCCAAACTCTCTTCTCCACATTTGATGTGAAAATGCTCTTCAGATCTTCAACTTTTTTCTGCTTTTTGACTGAGCACAATTCTCTGTGGTTGGTTCCACTCTCTACAAGCAACATTCCTCAGCAGGTATCTCATGCCTCTGGCATCTCTAACATCTTGGGGGGTTCAAGGCAACTTCAATCTCACAGCTTCTTTTTCTAATATCTGAGATTTACACATGATCTTCTGGGCTCTTCCAGAGTTACTTCTTCAGCTCTGCCTTATATAGTACTCTTGGCTTTGATTGACCCTATTCCACTACTGCTGCTGGTTTGGGTCACCCCATGGTACTGACATCTTCAATATGCTGAGATCTTTCTTTGCAACTAGGTTTCACCCTTCATGGTGTCAAGACTTAACTTCCTTGCATGATCCCTTCAGTCTTGGGCTACCAACAGCAACTGAGGCTGCACCTTCACCAATGGCCTTTCCTGGCTACTCAGAATGTCAAGCATCAGTTTGTCTCTGTGACCCTTGAGGCCTTCAAAATCAGTACCAACTGGGTTATTCTAATACATTACCAAGTCCAGCTACAACACCAATGTACAACCTTGGCTGTCTCTGGAACACAACTTCTTTGTTGTGCTCTCAAAAAATGCTTCCCAGAAGAATTTCACCTCAGTGATGCTGATTTCTTCCTAATCAAACCAGCATCAATTTCTACTCTTCACTATAAAGCCACATGACTGGCTGTCATGTTCTGCTTGTCAGAGCTGGAATATGGCTCTCTTGTACTTTACATTATCACCAGCTTTCTGTTTTCCAACTCATTCACTGCCTGTTCTGGAGCTTACTGTGTAGATTGACCTTCAACTCAGAGATCTGCATGGTTCTGTCTCTTGAATGCTCAGATTAAAAGCATGAACCACCATGGATGGACCTAAGCTTTTCTTTACCTTGAACATCCTCTGTACTGGGCTGGCCTTGAATTCAGATCTGCCTGCTTCTGTCTCTTGGGATTAAAAGCATGTGTCACCCTGCCTCGACCTAAGCTTTTCATTATAGATCTTAACCAAGTTCAAAACCAAGAATAGCCATCACAATCTCTCTCTTGTCAATTTGACACATAGTCGTATCCCCTTTTGTCCAAATGAAAACCATAACCAGGACATAATAACGCCTAACATCATATAACTGTCCCTTGTCCAACTACAAATGCATAAATTTATCTGGATTTATTCATTTGCTCCCCATATCTGCTTAACTCCAGCCTCATCAGTTGTTCTTCTCCCCCAAACTACAAATCCCCTGATACACCTTTTTTCCCTTACCAGCTTCTGAGGTGGATTTCCAAGTATGGGAAACCCAAAATCCTTTTCCAGCCAAACACCATACTCCTCTCATTGTATGTCTGGCTAGTCCTGCCTCCTAGCCTCATGTCTCAACCCTGATCTTTACCTCATTCCTCCTTACTCCTTTGTTACACTGTCTTCACAAGCACTACCTTTATACACATACCCTCCTCTTGCCTCAGCATCAACCCTTTCCTCTACAATCAACATTGGGACTTGGTCCTATTCACCCCTCCTGGTCACAATCCCCCTTCTCTTTCTGTAGGCCCCTTCAAGGTTATTCATATTACTCAATTGTTGCTAAACTTGATAGCCTCCCACACTGGGTTTACCTTGAGTCTCATTTTAAGCTATTCTTTGAAGGCAATCCTCCTTTATACATCTCGACCCCAACAGGGCCTCGCATTCTTTAAAGTTTCAAAAGTTATCAAGATTGAGTAGCTTGCCTCTGATTTCAGTAGAATGAGACCTCATACCTGTGTTGAGACTTTAATCCAACCCTACACTTCTACTTTCTTTTAGCTCACTCCCATCAGTAGTGAGCAGTATGTATGGAGATTTGAGGTTTAGAAAATCTATATTCAACAGCTCAGACGATTCATATGATAGGATCAGGAGACTACTCATCAGAGTTTTGAAAGGAGATATGAATCCTTGTACCACCTTGTGTGGTTTTTAAAGCACCCATTCCCTATGCTTGTTTCCTCTCTCAAACTAGGGATTACTGGCAACAGTGGCCAGAGACTCTTAGATGCTGTTGTTATTGATCCTGTAGGGGACATGATGCATATTCAGGAAGGCCTACTACATTTTATGCAGAATGGGGAATTTTTATATCCCAATTGAGGTCAATGGCCACAGGCAGGAGGTGGGAGGCAGGAGTCATTAGTAAATTTTACTATAAAATTCATCACTGCTACCAATTAGCCACTATCGAAAAACAACTCTCTCAACCTCTGGGTATAGACAGAAAAGGAAGTGGGCCGATGTTCCTCAAAAGCCCTTACATCTCTCACATCACCCCTCTTAGACAATACTGATCCCTTCTCTCTATCATACCATCTCTTATTTCATACCTGAATAATAATTGAGTAATGCTCTGCCTGACTGCTTTGGAGACTATTGGGCCAAACTCACATCCACCATTCGTGTAGATGCTTTCACCTCTCGGCTCATTAATTCCTTCAAGTCAAACATTACAACCACCCTATGTCTTTTTCACATTACTTGCTTTGGTATTGTAGACTGCTTTAACTCCTTAGGGGCATACTTTGTGGGCACACTAGATCCTGCAGACTGCAATAATACCATAACCCTTAATACCACCACCCAGCCACTATGCCCAAGTGTTCACCATGCCTCTATTATTCTCTGTAACACTCAAGTCTACCACTGCATACCCACTGAGTGGTCTGGGGTGTGTGCCCAGATGTTCCTTTTTCTAAAGCTAGGGGTGAAGAACCTTTGCCAGTTCCTATCACAGGATTTATAGCAGAAAGGCATAATAAATGAGCACTTCAGATCCTGCCTTTCCTTGCCTTCCTGGGTGTATCTGCTGCTGTTGCCACTGGGAAGGCAGGACTGACTACTTTACCATCGTTTTCCTCTCCTTCATTAAGGATCTCCAATGGGTGGGACAGATCATCTTCACCCTCCAGGGCCAAATACATTCACTGACAACCTCTAGTGCTACAAAATCTGCAAGGACTAGATTTTTTAACAGCAGAGAAAGAGAGAGAGCCTTTATTTCTTCCTTTGGGAGGAATGTTGCTTTCATACCAACTAGTCAGACATAGTAAAAGATAAAATCCTACAACTCCAGATAGATCTCTGAAAACATAGAAAACAGCTTTATGCCTCTGCCTAGTGGGTTATTAATAAACCCAATATGGAATTGGATACAACCCTTCCTGTTCCTCCTCTTCTTTTAATTCTACTAATCACAGCCTGACTCATAAGCTTGTTTAGATTCCTTCAATAACAGATCCAAAAGATTTCTAACTAGAGTTTTAATCAATTATTATTACAGGATTACCAGCCCTTAGCTCTGAATCCAGAGCCTACAACTACTGGTTATACCCTGAAAGTGAAGACTAAACTTGCTTCACAGACTTCAAACCCACAGAGCTGTAGGAGAGATGAACACCAAGGATAGGACCTCTACACCCACATACAGCAAGAAATAATCTAAAGATGTAGCTTTTTCCCCCAGCCCTGACTGTTCAATAGTAAACAAAAAGAGTGTTGGTGGAGGATGTTAGATATTCATGCCACTCAAGTGTCAGGAATGGCTTTCCCTACCATGGATTCCATTTGTAAACTTTACATACTTTGTTAACTTTGTATGTTTGGTAGACTCTGTAAACCATAAAGGCAGGAAAGTGGCCAGGCTCCTGTTTGAGGTGCTCCAGCAGCCAGGGCCATCTCAGACCTTTCTCCCATAATTTTCACAAAGGTCATCTCCAGCCATTCAGCAGGACTCTCCCCAGATTATGTTAATTTTAGGTGAAAAGTTTGATCAAAAGCTACAAATCCCTGAATAGCAAAACCTACCAATACCTGACCTTCCCATAGTAACCCACCAACTCCTGAGCACAAAACAAAAAAAAAAACAAAACCAAACAAACCAAACAAAAAACAAACACAAACAAAACAATCCCTGAACAGGAAAAATTCTGCCAATTCTTACCCTGGAAACCTCCACCCTAGAAAGTTCCACCCCCAAGAACCCTCATATAAGCACTGTGCCTTGTCCAATTCTCCATGGTCTGCTCCCTCCTGGGATGCTAGCCAGCCACTCCCAGACTCACCCATGCACACCCTGAAACCACCAATAAATATTTTATGAGAACTGCTGCCTGGTGTGACTGACTCATCTGAAGATGACAAGAAGTAATGAAGAGAATTGGGGAAGAAGCAAAGAGGAGTAGGGCTGAGGCTCCTGAGCGCTTCAGCTCAGCTGGAGAAACCCTCCTCTGGAAGCAGCAACCCTTCTTCTGAGGAGGCTTTCTCTCAAGAGTTGTGTGGTCCCTGAGCTCCCATATCTTAGGCATCAACTCTTGGGACACTGTCTCACCTGGAAGCTGTGTGCTTTCTGGGCTTCCAAGTCCCAGAACATCTTCTCATCCTAGCAGAAAGGCTGACAATGGCTCATACTGTCCTTAAAATTCACACTCAATAAGATGGGGAAGAAGTGTTGCTGGGGACTTAAATCATGATGATATGGAGGAGGGATTATGATTCCCCTGAACTGAGCAAGCACTTGGGAAAGATCCAGAGTGTTACAGTTTGGGGAGAGGAGTCAAGAACAAAGAGAAATCACATATGTAGTGATGGAATTTTTCCTCAGAGCCTCAGCAGAGCTCAATTCAGCCATGAGGCTGTTGGTGATGTGATTAGCTCTTCACAGGTCTCTCTGCAGACACCTGAGCAATGGGTTAACACAGGTGAGACCTGAGACCTCAAAAGCAAAAATTAAACATTAACAAAGTATATGATGGGCCAAGCCTGGAAGCAAGAGGAGAGGTTAGTGTTAATTAAGAGGGTTAGCCTGGGCTATGGACAGGTATCATGAGGAGGAAACACACACACATACACACACACACACACACACACACACACACACACACACACCAAAAATACACAGTCATTGAGAAGAACATATAAATCAGTGGTAAGGAGCTTCAACCAGAGAACAAAAGTTAAATTGTTGGGAGCCATATGTGACCATGTCCATTCTCTTGAAATGGTTACACTGCTAGATGTAGGTGCACCAACCTTGAGGACAGAAGAGCAGAGAAGGGGGAGGCAAATGTGGAGGGACTTGGGATTCCTATGTAATACAGCTTTATTAAAGTCCCACCTTACCTTTCTACTGATGACAGTCCCTGTAAAGAGAAGCCAGCCCATGGTCATCCTGAAATGCATGTTCTCAGATCTCTGAACCTGTTCCTTCCATACATACGTGCTCCTTGGACCCTAAGCTTGACAAGGAGTGATCTCTGTCCTTTCAGATGTTTACATCCTAATCCAGTAAAGTAGACACTAGCTCAATTTCTAAATAGGGTCCTGTAGAATACAGCAAGTTGAGACCATACTGGAGTTTAGGAGAAAAGCATGTGCATAAATTGGTATGAAAAGTGTCTTCATGAACATAGAAGTATGGGAGAGAGGAAGAATGAGGGGGGAGGATATATGTCTTGTGCACATGAAGCCAGAGATTAAAGTTTTGGATCTAAAAGGCAACGAATGAAAGACTGCCTGTAAATCCCAGCAACTAAGGAGACCTGGAGCCAGTTTTGTCATTGAGACTTCAGACAGCTTGACCTTTACAGTTGAGATATCACACTTGATGAGCAAAGCCTTAGCCTTGAAGATACAGTTATGACAGCTCAGACAAACACAGAACTTTCCTATTTATCTGCCTGCCTCTTATTACACTGAACTCCCATGTCAGAGGAGGCTTACATGGTTGTATAGTGGCTGTCAGTTTGTGTTCTCACCAGCAGTACATGCTCACCTAGCTCCACGCCCTCCTAGCCACCGTGAATTGTCACTAGTGTTATTGAACTTAACTTTGTGATAAGTGTGAGATGGAATCTCAGAGTAGTCCTGATTTGCGTTTCCCTGATGTACAAGAATGCTGAACATTTATTTGTTTCTAAGCCATTTGTTTCCTCTATTGAGAGTTCTCTATTTAGATATGTATCCCATTTAAAATTGTTTCCTTGACATCAGTTTTTTAAATGTATTTTTGATATTAACCTTGTAATTGGATGTGTAGTTGAAACTATTTTTTTCCCATTTTGTAGACCACCACTTAAAAACACTATTAATGGGAAATTAGATAATACTGAGTGAACCCACAAAACTGGCAGACACATTGCAGATAACATTACTGTCACTGAACAAAAGATTAATATATAATATTCTGTTTACCTCAATAATTTGGATGAATGTATTTTAAAATATATTATTTGAAAAAATCATACAATGTGTTTTGATCATATTCCACCCATATATTATCCCCACATCTACCCCTGCCTACATCTGTGACTCCCAACTGTGTATCTTTTTTTAAAATTAATATTGCCAGTGGTAGAACCTGAAAAGAAATCTGTCCCTCAGGAACCATTAACTGTCCATAATGCATCAGTTAGGAGTAGCAGCTCATGGAGCCTTCCTACTTGATGTTTGACTGTTGTCTGGCTTGATACTCTACAGTTGACCACAGACAACATTTACTATTTGTCTTGAGAGCAGCACTCTTGTCATGTCCAAAAGACACTGTTTCCCACTCATCCTCTCTGACTTGAGGCTCCCACAGTCTTTCCCGTCCCATCTTTCATGATAGTCTTTGGGCCTTGTGGAAGGGGTATGATATAGATATCCCATTAATCATGGCTGAAATCAGTGAAATAAAAATATAAAGAATCAGTGAAACAAGGAGTTGATTCTTTGAAAACATTAACAAGATTGGCATACATTCAGGCCAAGTTAACCAAAAGAAAGAGAAGAGTGGATTAATAAAATTAGAGGAAAAAGACATATAATCCTTTTAAAATTTACATTCTACCAACTGGAAAACCCCCTTTTTAAATTGATAAATCTCTAGATGTATATGATCTACTAGAATGATAACATGAATAATTTGAGGAGCCACATATTAACCAATGACACAGAAACAATTCTTTTCCCAACTAAAAGAAGCCCAGTGCCAGATGGACTCAGTGTAGAAGTTAACCAGATATTTAAACAATTAACATTCCTTGGATTATTCTGCAGACTAGAAACAGAAGCATCACATTCAAATTCTTTTTTTGAAGGCAGTGAGAGAGAATGGATTATATGCCCAGCCTTCCTGATGAACACATACATATAAATTATCAATAAAATACTTGTGAACCAAATTCAAAATCACATAAGATATCCACCACACTCAAGTTGGCTTCATCCCAGACCTGCAGAGATGATTATTTATACAATAATCAACAAATGTATTCTACCACATAAAATGACTAAAGGACAGAAACCATTTGGTCATATTACTCGATTAAAATGGCCTTTGACATAATTCAATACCCAATTGTGATAAAAATCCTGGAGATTCCAGGGATATAGAGCTCATATCTCAATACAAAAAGATCAGTGTACAAAAAGCTCATTGCAAACATCATGCAAAATAAAAAATTCAAAGCAATTTCACTACAATGAGACAAGTTTTCTTCAACCCAGACATACAAGGTTGATTTAATGTACATGGATCAACAAACATATTCTATAACATACAATGACTAAAAGACAGGGAAAAACCCCACCTTATTAGTTGCAAAAGAGCCCTTGACAAAATCCAACATCCATTCATAAAAAAGTCCTGGAGAAGCTGTGGAAATATCTCAACATCATAAAGGCAATGTAAAACAAGCTCACAGCAAGCAATCCTGATAGAGAAAAATTAAAAGGAATTACATATACTACAATCAGGAAAAAGAAAAAATATGCACTGTTTTCATGCCTATTCAGTACAGTCTTTGAAGTCTTAGCTAGAACAAGACAACTGAAGAAGATCAAGGGAATACAAATGGAAAAGGGAGAAGTCAAAATGTTTTTATTTGTAGTTGATATGGTTCTATTTTAAAAACTCTAAAAATGCATCACAGTCTCTTAAGGCTGATAAATATGTTCATAAAAGGAGTAGAATACAAAAATGAACACACAAAAGTCTATAGCCTTCCTTTATACCAAAACCAAACCTACTGAGAAAAAAATATAGGAAACATTCTGCTCACAGTCTGAAAGTATATAAATGAAATATTGTGGATTAAAATACTTAAGTACCCAGGAGTGATCCTAAATACAGACAAGGCTATTGAAGCTGATGTTCTGAACACCCTCAAAGGCTTAAATAAATGGAAGCTTTGTTCCTGTTTCCTAGTGTTGCTGCCTCCAATCCTGCCTCTCTGACAAAAGGAGAAACTTCAATTCATAAAATAAAGCATTTCTGCTTTGAAAGCAATTGGATGGTTTTTGTTGTTGTTTACAAAAAGGAGCACACAGTGGTCTTCCCTGGTTTCTCCTGCTTAAGGGAGGAAGTTTTTGGTTTGTTTGTTTGTCTTTTAATCATCTTACGATGCATAGAGTGAACAAGAAGAGATCTAGAGCAGTTCAAGGCTAAAATTCCAATGGCTGGAAAACCCATTCTTTCTGTCAGGTCTAATGTGTTTGTATTAGGCTTTTTTTCTTTCTCTTTAAAGGCTACTCACCCTTTCTTATACTCATTTTGGGAACAATTACTACTAGACATTAATTTGAATTTCAATTTCTGCTTTTAGAGAATGAATAGACTTATTTTTTGGAGACAAGTTATTTAGTTCTATTTGAGAAATCCAAGTTCATAAAGAACCCCTTAAAAGTCACCATGAAAATGAGGTCTAGAGATAATTAGATGTATCTTTTCATTATACTCATTTCTTTTTTCCTGTTTCATTTTTTTATCGATTTAAATTTTATTGCATTATGATGAGAAAAGATACATAATTTCAATTTATCTGAATTTGTTAACATTTAAAAACATATTTTAAATGAATTACATCACATTCTTGTTTCCCATTTGTACCCCAACTCCTCTGAGACACCCCTTCAATACCTACAATATCTTTTGTTTTTTATTTTGTCATATTCTTTAAAATTTATAAAATATTATAACAATAAAAATGAGTATTATGAAAATTGTTTGTTATAAAACAACAATCAATTGAAAATCTGATGTGGATGCTTGTCTACAGCAATACTGAAAAAACATACATTTGTCTCAATATAAATTGGAAATAACTCCAAATATATTAACTGTATATTTTAAAATAATATATCACTACTAGTATTTTTAAAAATGAACATAGTCTTTTTGCTTCTTTGTTTTGGTTTTAGTAGAGTTTAAAATCTTGGCTCTTAACTGTGGTACAAGCCCAAAATAAGAACAATTTTTAGACATTGGAGTTCATTGTAATAAGGCTGTACTTCAATGACCCTTACATCACCAAAGGATTTTATCTCCATTGTAGCTAAGCTGACAGTTCTGCTGCGCCAAGGAATGAATTGTAGGCATGATTTTTGGATACAGATTTCCTGTAATGGTCAAAGTTATTTGACTTGAGTGATTGTCTTCATTCTCAGCCCACAGAGAACAGGTTACATTCATTTAAGAAATGGTGTGTGTATTCAGATGGTCTATCCATGAAGTCATTCACCAACTGTTTCAATGAACAATGAATGGTTCTGCTTGGAGGGTGTCACAGACATTAGATGAGGGTAAGAATCTGGTTCACTGGCTGTGGTGATTTTGAAAAGCATTTCAGAGGAAGAGTAACTTATAAAGTCATCTTCTTTAAACTTGATACAATAGTTACAAACATCAAGCAAAGCATTCAGTCTTACAAGCCCTCTCCCAAGTTAATTGTCTACGTTTCTTTTGGCTGTATAAACTTTTGAAATATGTAAGCTGTTCTTAAAACCATAGTATAGTGTAAAAATATCAAACAAACAATCCTACTAATAGAGAGGCTGAGATAGGTGAAGGCTGATTTCAAGACCATTATGTGGAACCCAGCAAGACCCTCTCAGGTACAAACAAGCAGAAAATGTATACGGATTGTACAATATTGGACCTATTTCACCAATTACCAAATTAGAGAGGCCACTGGATGACAGCCAACAGATTTCTAATTTCTCATATTTTTGGATTTCAGTTAATTAGGATATGTTGGTGTATTAATTTTTATATTAAGATATTAAGAAAAAGTAATTGTTACTACCTGTTATTTTTGTTGTTAGAGGTGGAATTAGGTTTGTGTGGGTTTGTTGAAAGATTATTTCTTCTTCTAGGGTGCAGTTTTGCTCCTTATGTTGATGTTTTCCACCTATTATCCTTTGTAGAGCTGGATTTGTGGAAAAATATTGTGTAAATTTGGTTTTGTCATGGAATATCTTGTTTTATCCATCTATGGTTATTGAGAGTTTTGCTGGGTATAGTAGCCAAGGCTGGCATTTCTGTTCTTGTAGGGTCTATATGACATCTGCCCAGGATCTTCTAGCTTTCATAGTCTCTGGTGAGAAGTCTGGTGTAATTCTGATAGGCCTTCCTTTATATGTTACTTGACCTTTTTCCCTTACTGCTTTTATTTTTTTAAAGATTTATTATATGTAGGTACACTTTTGCTGTCCTCAGACGCACCAGAAGAGGGCATCAGATCTCATTGCAGGTGGTTGTGAGCCACCATGTGGTTGCTGGGAATCGAACTCATGACCTTCTGAAGAGCAGTCGGTGCTCTTCCCTGCTGAGCCATCTCACCAGCCCTCCCTTACTGCTTTTAAAACTCTTTGTTTAATGCGTTTGGTGTTTTGATTATTATGTGACAAGAGGAATTTCTTTTCTAGTCCAGTCTATTTGGAGTTCTGTGGGCTTCTTTTATGTTCATGGGCATCTCTTTCTTTAGGTTAGGGAAATTTTCTCCTATAATTTTGTAGAAGATATTTATTGGCCCTTTGAGAGTCTTCACTCTCTTCTACACCTATTATTCTTAGGTTTGGTTTTCTCACTGTGTCCTGGATTTCCTGGATGTTTTGGGTTAGGATATTTTTTCTTTTTACATTTTCTTTGACTGTTGTGTCAATGTTTTCTATGGTGTCTTCTGCCCATGAGATTCTCTTGTATCTCTTGTGTTCTGTTAGTGATGCTTGCATCTATGACTCCTGATCTCTTTCCTAGGTTTTCTAACTCCAGGGTTGTCCCCCTTTGTAATTTCTTTATTGTTTCTAGTTCTATTTTTAGATCCTGGATGGTTTTGTTCATTTCCTTCACCTGTTTGTGTTTACTGTAATTCTTTAAGGGACTTTTGTGTTTTCTCTTTAAGGGCTTCTAGCTGACTACCTGTGTTCTCCTGTATTTCTTTGAGGGAATTATGTCCTTCTTAAAGTCCTGTATCATCATCGTGAGAAGCGATTTTAGGTCTGAATCTTGCTCCACTGGTGTGATGGTGTTTCCAGGCTATGGTGGGAGAATTGGGTTCTGATGATGCCAAGTAACCTTGGTTTCGGTTCCTTATGTTCTTACACTTGTCTCCCACCATCTGGTTATCTCTAGTGCTACCTGCCCTGGCTAAATCTGAGTGGGGCCTGACCTACCTGTGATCCTGGTTGTGTCAGAACTCCTCAGAGTCAAGCTGTCTCTGTGATCCTGTGATTCTGGGATCCTGTGATCCTGGGCCTGTTAGAGCACTTGGGAGTGGAGCTTCCTCTGGGTGTTGTGGGACTGGCTGCAAAATTTGCACTCAAGGTCTGCTCAGAGCACCAGCCCAGAGAGACTGGAAGGAACCCGTTCCACTGGGCTGGTGGAGTTCCTGTGTGACCTCTGCTGGACTCTAGGGAAATTGCATGCATATAGTGCACAGACCTACAGCAGGAAAAACAAACATAAAAGAAACAATTCAAAAACAGAAACTATCTCTGCCAATAAAAAAGCTATCAAATGCATTTTCAAGGCCAATGACACAAAAATCATTACCAAGAAGAACTACACACAAACCAACAACAATAATAAAAAAAAAATCCATCTCCTGAAAGGTCTTGGAATTCATTATTTCTGCAGTTATAGATGATGCTATATTTAAAGAAAATCAGAGGGTAAGAGCTCTCTGTTTCCTGGTTTCCTTTAAACTCCCTTATTGGATGTTTATATTTCTTCGGATGTATTAGAAAATGCTGTGGTGTTACTCCTTTGTTTGTCCAACGTGATTATCCACAGAAAAGTATAATGGTAGCTAAATTTATGACTCTAAAGATAGAGCATGAGTACTTTTTACATCATGACGTTGAGATCCACAGAGTTTGACACAATATCCACAGCAAGAGCACAGTTCCCTGTGCAGATCTGGCTGGCAGGGTAAGGATTATGAAGTCTAAACCAGAGGAGACTTGCAGAAAACCATTGTTGCCTGATTGTTGTTCAGTTACAGGACTGAGAACCACACATGAATACAGAAGGTTCTTATGAGTGAAATGTTAGAGGTCACATTTTTATTCATAAGAATACACAATATTCTGAGGTGCTCCTAGCTAACTGAGTCTAAGAACTACGTAGAAGGCCAGACATCCAAAAAAGTCAGTTATCCAGGTATAGGAAATCTACTTGGCTCCTCCTATCCTGGGCTTCTACCTCAAGTCAGAGACATCAAAATGATGCTGCATCCTTTCAGCCAGGTCCTTTTGCTTAGTGACCAGTTAGTTCTCTCTGACTCAATGGGTCCTGCAGCCTTTAATCTATCTGCCCTCGTTCTGGTCATTAGAAGATCATTTTGTTGATGGAGGCATGCTGGAACACAGATACACAGAGAGACAGGCATTCCCCACCCCCATTCCTGAACACACACAATTACATGTGTTCACAAATCCAAGCATAGTACTTTACAGGAATGTGGTAATTTTCCAAGTTAATAATAATATAAGAAATCACCCAGGATGCTATAGAGACATAAGATACAAAGCCTTGAATTAGATAAGAACGTAGTAGGCATAGCCTATAGACAGCTCAGTCAATAAAGTGCTTTTTTCTAATAAACAGAAATTAGAAATAAAGGGGTCTTGATCTGTTACACAGGCCTGCCTAGCAAGTTCCCAAAGCTGTTCACAGTAGGCTTGCTTCCCAGCAAAAGACACTGGATGGCGGTCAACCAGCCTCTTCCTTCTTATTGCTCACTGTTTCCCAGTGGTTCAAAGTGAGCAGCATCTTCCAGTAGGAGCTCCCTTTACTATAGCCTGCCTGACTTTGGAACCAAAGCTATGGCCCCAAACAACTAGAAAATCCCCATAACCACCATTTAAAGTAAAATTTTCTCCTTGTAATGTGATTCTGCCGGGTATATTTTGAGTAAGATAAAGCTGACTAGTTTAAGGGCAAATGGTTGCATGTAGTGTCACACTTAGCACACTCAGTGTTTGGAAGGGCTAGACCACATTGTACTTTTTGACTCCGTGACTGAGTAACATTTGGACAGTTTCTACTTCAGGGCTTCTCTGTGGAGTACCACCACAACCAGGATGTTCCATAGTTTCTCTGTGGACAGCTACTTCTTGTTCTGGAATCTCTGGGTCAGTGAGGACTGCAGTTCAACTTTCTGAAGAGTTGTACATGGCATCTCACAGGGCTATTCCATTTGGCACCACCAGCAATGTGTGAGGGTCCTCATTTCTCCCAACCCTCCTTGTGGATGATTTTCATTCAGATCAAATGATTTTGAACAGCAGTTACAGAGTGCTACAGACAGAACACAGGGTGAGTGCTTTACACTATCATGAGCCTAAGGATCTGTCTGAGGCAGTCCTGTTATTGCCCCTCAGCACAGCTATGGGACTTCTTCTGAATGCAGATGCAACACCAAGCAACTCAATCCTTCAAATAATAACATCCAGGCCAAACGACAAGGCCAAGGTTTATTGACCCAAGGTTAGGCAAAAAGAAAGTGTTAGCTGGCAATTAGGAAAACAACCCAGGATGTTGAGAAGACACAACTAGCCACCTGACCTTCCAGTGAGCAGTCACTATTGACCAAGAGCAGAGAAGGGACAAGAACGCTTAGTCACCATTTTTGACTCTCATGTACATATATTTGACACAACATTGTTCTCCTCACCTCCCTGTTCTCCATTTCTTTGTTTTCCTCCAAATGATTTCAATATTGATAAATAGTTTCTTCTGTATAAACAGCTTCAATAGTGATAGTTTTTCCCTCTACAAACAGTTTAAATCTGGCTTTAAAATTTTTTTGTGAAAAAAATTTTTTTTTGTGTGTGTCCTCTTGTCCTAGTGAGCTAGGTGGTAGGGCAGAATGATGAGACACTGTATCTGACATTTCCCTGAGTCAAAATGAACTGACAGTAATTTTCTCATTAACGTTGGCCTCTATTATCATTTAATACTTTGCTGACCAAGTGGTTATATACATTTATTTACATATGTATATATACAAATATATCAGAAACACAGGAGTGCATGCCTTCACTCATACATGCACACACACACACACACACACACACACACACACTTGCATATACAAACACCCATACAACAAACACAAGTACCTACCACTGCACAAATAAGCAAAAAAATAGACATAAACATCTGGGCCCACACAAAAATGCACAACCACACACACACACACACACAGATCAATAAAAAGATTGCTATGTTTTAGCATATTTCCTCTCACTTGAGGAAGTAGTATGACTTATGCTATATTCACAGCTCTTAGACTAACCCAGGCTCTGCTACCCTGACTTGTACTTATTTCCTTGTCAAGACCATTTCCCATGCAGAGACTTGCTGATCCTACAAGTAAGTTACAGGTTCTGCACAGATAAGCAGGTCCACACAAGACCAAGGTCCTAAGAGGGTTCCAAGAGCATCCTCCAGAAATGTCCCGCGCTATCTCCCGCCAGCAGGAACAACGCGGCACACACAGGATCCTTCTGCAGTACAAGC
>NW_022196915.1:6362579-6372979 GCF_008632895.1 Mastomys coucha | reverse complement strand
TATGCTAACGGCAAGCCAGATGTCATCGCCATCTTGTAATGGCGATGTGCTTACGATGGCTTCCCACACAGAAAGTTTCAAGTTGACCCATTTTATTCTGCTCACTAAACCTACCTTGTCTCCTTTTCAGAAGACCTTTGCTGCCTCCTCTTGAAGTTTTCACCTCAGTTGGTAGAACCTGTCACACAGATTCTATTGGGGTTGGTGTGTCATCACATGAACCCTGCAATACAAATAAGCTAAAGACCTGACTTCATCACTCAAAAGTTCTGTGATTTTTTTCAAAGAAGGCTCCTACATGGCATGTCTCTAGCATAATGGCATGTAGATGTGTGATCAACCTATCACCCTTAATGAAATGCAGTTTCTAGCTGAGCAGGAGGATTTGCTTGCATATCTTCCAGTTTCTTGCAAGAGGCTTAACCCCACAGAAAGTCTTGGAAATGATCACAGAAATGAACTTCTGGATGGGACATAGGAGAGAGCCTGGATAAGGTATAAGATGGTTATATGGGTTTGACTGGGCTTATGGTTGGACATGAGGACAGCCTGTCCTGATGCTTCATTCATCCTACCTGCTGCTGCTTGGCACATAGGTCATAGATCTTCATACTAGCTTTCACAAACAGCCTCGTTGTTTCCTCACAGGACTCCTCCAGTGCAATCTTGTCCCTTAGCAGCTCTATGTTCTCATTCCACAATATCTTTACTTTGTGCTTCATATAAGTAGATTCCCTAAGGACATGGCAGTGCCTGATGCTGAGCCACAAACAAAAAATTTTGACTCCAGGCAGCATCCATCTTTCTCCCACTCCTCCAAGTACCACCCCCTCATCATGGGCCCTGATCCCTAGACAGCCCCAGACTATGGTCCAGATTAGCTATGGAGCATCACATAGAGGAAGGTCAAATCCAGAGGGCAGCCGCATTCCAGAAGACTCACGGTACTTCTGAAAACCCTGACACCACCAAGGACTCATGTATCTCCCAGAAGAGGAGATATGGGCCTCATTTGTGCTTATATGTCCGTGGTATTAGAAAACTACCTGTAGGTATAGGGCAAAGCTTTTCTAGGAGAGGAGAGGAGACCCAACCGATACACAATCTTTCTATGTGTCTCATGGAAACCAGAGCTACAAATCTGCTTTCGAAGCTCAAGAGGTTCAATGTTGATTGATATCTCCATGGTGTAAATGTTTCCTATCTCGAGGATACTGAATTGGAAAAGATAATGACTGGAGGGGCTCACAGACTCTTCACACTTGGTCAAAATGAGTCCAAGAGGTAAAAATCCTAGAGCCTTGCTTTGAAGGAGGCATCTTGTTAAGAGGCAAACAGTATAGAACCTGAGACCTCCCTTTGGTTCAAGGAGAAGGATGAGCAGACACATTCTGTGCCTAGTGCTCTGGGGTCATGACCCTGTTAGACACTTACCAGTAGAATAGATTTTCATATATATATATATATATATATATATATATATAATTAGATTTATTTATTATTTATTACAAGTACATTGTAGCTGTCTCCAGATGCACCAGAAGAGGGTGTCAGATCTCATTACGGGTGGTTGTGAGCCACCATGTGGTTGCTGGGATTTGAACTCATGACCTTTGGAAGAACAATCGGTGCTCTTACCCGCTGAGTCATCTCACCAGCTCTGTTTTCATTCCACAATATCTTTACTTTGTGCTTGAGATGTTTAGGTTCACTGAGGAGGTGACAGTGCCTTATGCTGAGCCACAAACAAAAAATGGTGACTCCCAGGCAATGTCCATCTTCCCCTCCTCCAAGTACCACTCCCCCATTATGGGCCCCAATCCCCAGACAGCCCCAGACCTCAGTCCAGATTAGCCATGAAGCATCACATAGAGGCCTCACTGATGTATTGGGGCATTTTCTGCAGGTTGGCCATCACCTGCTGGTGTTGCATCTTGAGCATGATGGTCTCAAAGTCTATCCTGTGGGAGGGCATGTCCAAATAATCCCATGAACTAAGGATACAAGGATCACGTGAATTCAAGTTGAATTGTGGACCACCCCAGCCCTTATATGCCATGTCCTTGCTCCTTGGTACTCTTGCTGCTTATTAAACTTATTACTTTTGGCCTGGGGCCAGTAAAGCCAGGAAAGTAAAGGCAGGGAACTGACCTGCCTTAGCTCCCTAAAGGGGCTTGAAAGAATAGACTAGCTCTCCAAGAACTTTCCAGGAGCCTGTGCCACAGGCCAGGGTCCACCTCAAACCTGTGATGACTCTTCTCCTGTTTTTAGACAAGGAATTGTCAATCCTTGGTTCTATTGCTATTCCCGAAGGACATAATCAGTATTTACAGGGAAAAGGCTTTATAACACATATTAGGAGTTTCCAATAGGCATCCAAGGTGAGCCTTGGATGAAAGGCCACATGCTGTGCTGCTAAAATGTGAGGCGCCCTGGCTTTATCACTATTATTGCCTGGAAACTGAGTCAGGCAAAACCTCAGGCCCCATAACACTGCACAAACTGTCCAGATCTCAGAGGACAATTAACAAAGTCAGAGAAAAGCAGAGATGACTTGCCGGAAATCCAGTCACACTGAGATTCAGCACTTGGGACCAGGCCCCTCCAGCTGTTGACAGGACCAATTAGAACCAAAGCACCTCCAGGTCAATTACAAAAGTGGTTGGCCATAAACACACAGCACCTAATAATTTCCACAAGCCAACACCTGTGAAGGCTTCTTAAAATGTAGTATGAGAGCTCACACACTACTCCCCTTATCTTCAGACTGTAATTTATGCCACAGGCTCTGATTTACTTTTGGAAGAATCAAAAGAGCCTGTGACCCCATGTCATTCCTACCCAAACTTCAAGTTCTGTATCTAAGATGTAATCAGGGAAATTATTTTGGGCATGAGGACACCCTGGAGTTGTAGCCTCCTCTGATGTGAGGAAATCTGGGGTTAACAGAGAGGGCCCAAGATAGTCAACAAAGAACTGACTCCCTGTTGCTCAGCTCCTTGTTGGTGTAATGGGCCAGGATTCCCCATAGTTCATCCCTCTCATTTGCTATCTTCTGGAGATCAATTGTCAGCTTCTTTAACCTCTTCAATCTCTTTTCCTGATTACTGGTGGTGTAGGGTTGTGATAAAGGGTTCGCAGTAGATCCTGTAGGTAGATAAACGCTAGTAAACTTGCATAGATGGGGGAAGAGGGCCAGAAGAAACCATGCTTATTCCAAATAGAAGTCTGAGGAAGAAGTGTTGCTAGAGACACAGTGAATCCCTGAAAGAGCAGGAAAGCTCTCTCCAAGCTGGGCTCCTCAGCTAGCTCCCTGTTCCCAAGCATCATAGCTAGACATATGCCTCACATCCTACTGCCATTCCCCTGGCCCTGGAATGCATAAGCTGGCCCAGGCAAGAAGAATTGAGTTGGAATCCACACTGCTTAGCACCCCCAAGTCTTATTCATGTGTGTTTAAGACCAAAGTGTCTGAGATCTTGATACATGAGCAGGAGAGTATCCCTCTTTGCTCTTGGCATCACATCCTCATGTAACCTAAAGGAATCTGCTGAGGATACAGTGCTGCTACACTCTATCCTGAGAGCAACACATTGTTATTCTCACGGAGGCTCCTCCTGGCATTCTTTCCCACTCAGTATGAAAGTAAAGAGCTCCCAGGAAAGCAACTCCACACATATCAATCCCTGGCTCTCTGCCAAACTAATCTTCAGAAATTGTTGAGTCTGAGTCTGCCATTTAGGAAGACTGAGGTTCCAAATCATAAGTCCTACGCCTGGAAGGACCAACTCAAGCCAACCCCCAAGCTCAAGCTCAAGGAAGCTCCCCAAACCCTGCCCGGGACTCACTAGGCCTTTGCCATTTCTTTCTTCTTGTTTTACAACATGATAGAAGGCTAGCCTCCTCCTCTCTTGGTCTGGCCTTTTCTTGTATTCTATTTTCACTTCGAAATAGACTGACCAGTCTAGACAACATGCCTGCCTCCAAACCCAATAGACTCTGAAGGGATACCCCATAGGCAGTTGGTGTCACCACAACACTGGTGACATCACAGAGAATTCTAGGGTTCTCCTGGATATAAGCGATTGTGCAGAGAAGGGACTACTGATGATGTCAACTGGGAAATGTCATGGCCTACTTGCTAACTACCTCTCCCAACATTGAGCAGTTTCTGAGCTGCCCTTTCCTGGACCTTTAAGGACCTTGGATGAGGGAGATTCTTGTCCATGATAAATCTATCCACAGAATCCATGTTACATACAGTACAATTTTCATAGTTTTCCCTGTTTCCCAGAGGCCAGTATCTTTCTCCTACAACTTTAATTTTATGCAAGTTGGATTATGTTTTTTATTTTGCATGTCTTGAGAGGTGACATTGTTTCAATATATTTTTTCCATTTGTTTTCATGAAATCTGTTTTACAATCCCATTTTTTTCAATGAAAACTCCAGCCCCATAGGAGGAACAACAATATGATCCAACCAGTACCCTCAGAGCTCCCAGGGTCTATACTACCAACCAAAGAGTACACATGGACAGATCCATGGCTCCAGCCGAATATGCGGCAGAGGATAGCCTTGTTGGACATCAGTGGGATGAAAGGCCCTTGGTCCTGTGAAGGCTCATTGCCCTGGTGTAGGGGAATGCCAGGATGGGAAACTGGGAGTGGGAGGGTTAGTGAGCAGGGGAAGGGGGGAAGGGATAAGGGGTTTTCAGAGGGAAAATGAGGAAAGGGGATAGATAACATTTGAAATGTAAATAAAGAAAATATAAAAATCTCTCCCTTGTTCTTAGTAATATAGTTGGTCAGGTACAGGGGAAATATCAAGTTGTAAACTTTCTGTGCCTTCTTCAAAAGATAAAGTTCAACATCCTCACTTTCTTTAGTACAACCAGATAATAAAAGTAGATATCAGTGAACAAAATGTAACAGGGATTGTAGATTGATACTCTGTGGTCTCATTAGCTATCACTTCTCCAATATCTAACCTTCCTGAGTTCTCAGCTCCAGGCTTGAGATTGTTGGGGATTGGATTATGATCCTGTATTCATGAGACGCAGGAGGATGAAAAGGCCTCAGGTCTAGTGAAACCTCAATTTAAATGGGTTTATCAGTTCCTGAGGGAGTCCACTAGACACTGTCATCTGTAGCTTCTGCCTTCTTGACCTGGGTCTTCTGAGTCCATGGTAAAATACCACCTAACTATCCAGGTATAAGAGCGGAAAAGTCATGTAAGTACTTTCCAAAATGATTTCATTGCCTTTGGCTAACCCTTTGAGCCATAATTTATCATGATGACAAGGCTCAAAAATGTATGGGGGATGTTGGGGAAGTCAGAAGTCCAATATCTCTCAGGTAGTTCAACAAATAGCCTTTATGGAAAATTAAAGGGCCTAGATAATGAAAAAAATGGTTAGAGAGTTTTTCCAACTGCTGATCTCTGAGCCTGAGAAGCAATGAAGAATTCCAAACATAATAATATGGGGATAAATTCCTCCATGTATGGGGAACAATGGGCCCAAAGTATGTAGGAGGCCTATCCACATTTTTTTGGACTTTAATGAGAGTTTCTTACTGTTTCCTTTAATGTCCTTTTCTTTATTTGTATGTGACCAGAATTCTGAGGTCTGCATGCACAATGAAGGTTTCCATCTATGCATTTATCATTCACATTTAATTGACAAATTTTGGCTATGAATGCTCAGTTATCTGAAAGAAATATGAAGAACTGGTAAAATTGTTGGACCATTACCTGGGGGATTTTTTATTCTTTGTGTATTTTCAGTCTGGTAGAGAATGCTTCTTCCCACACAGAAAAGGTTCCATTAAAAACAGGCATGTACTCCTACCCTCCCCTAGCTGACCAGATGTCAGTTTCCCAGATTTGACCATAGTTGTGGCCCCTCATATGTGCCCACTTCTGGGAGAATTATCCCTATTTTAGACTTACTTTACTACAAACCTGACATATTGCTTAGTCATATAGGGCCAGCCTGTCAGGTCTAGTTATGATTTGGTCTGAGTAACTCAGAAGTATTGTGGACCTAGACAGGTAGCTTAGTGAAAGTCAGTTTCCAGAGCCATGCCAATGTTTTCTAGTAGGAGAATCCTTCCCTCTGGTGTCTACCACCAACCTTTGGGTTTAAGTTCTCCTTTTGCTCTTTTGATAACCTCAAATTTCTCTTGGTTATACCATGGAGTCTCAGGCATCAGTGGGTCACAGTATGTCACCAGAATGATCTCATCAGTGTTGAAATCCAGGAACTCATGGAGGAAGGAAATATTTTTCAGCAAAACCAAGAATTCCTCCTTGCTTTTAATGTCCTTTCTGAAAGCTTGGAGGAGCCCTCCTTCCCTATGGATTATACCATGCACATGTACAGTAAAAAAAAAAAAAAGCATAGATAGGGACTTTCCTGGTATGTGATAACAAGACTTCATTTTCACTATGTATTCTGGCTCTAAGGCTTGGGTCCAAATCATTCAACTGCAGCAACTGGTGAAGCACCTGTGTACCTGGATCAATGTTTGATGAACATGTTCCTGTCCTTGAAGAGCATTGCATCAGAACCTTTTATGGGATGTGGCAGTGTCCATAAGGTCTAGAGAGATCACTTAGAACATGTTGGTTTACTCATACAATCATTGGTGTGCATCTGTGTATCATCATCAGGCAAGAGAGTAACAGGACTGATGGCAGTGGGTTTTTAAAGCCAGAAGCCAGGATGGTTCAGGAGTAGGATCTGCTACCTTTTGACCCATGCATTAAAAAGTCAAAGTTCTGGTGTTACTTTGAAGAGAGCTTCAACTGCATGAAGTTATGTGAGTTTAAGATTCTGACTCAGAGTTAACTTCTCTGCTTTTACTGACAGTGATAGCCACTACAGCTCTTACAGAAGTGGGCCAGCATGAAGCTAGTGGGTCCAATTGTTTGGACAGGTATACTACACAGTGATTGCATGTCACTACAGTGGGTGGTCACACACCCTTTGCAGTCACTTTTGCTTTATGATTCTGTAGATGAAAATGTTTGGAGGCATCTGGAGGAGCTAGTCTTAGATCCAAATCCTCTGTCTTTACAGTCTCAAACACGTTTGTAACAGTCTCGTTCCAGATCAGAGATTTAGTACCCTCATGTGTTCTGGGCTTTTTTGGCTGGGAGGGCTTTACAGCTACTATTTTTTTCCTTTGGGGTCATGGGACTGTTTATATAGTTGAATTGATCTTGATTTAACTTTGGAACATACTGTCTATAAAATCATATATTCTAAATTTTCCAGTTTTGTTGAGTATAGGTTTTTCTAGTAAGACATATTTTGATTTTCCTCAGTTTCTGTTATTTTTCCCTTTTCATTACTTTTTTTTTTTTTTTTTTTTTTTTTTTTTTTTTTTGCTTTGATACTGTCTCTGTGCCTTTTAGTTTGGCTAAGGGCTTAGTTATCTTGTTGATTTTCTCAAAGAACCAGCTCTTAGTTTTGTTGATTCTTTGTATCTTTCTCTTTGTTTCTGTTTGGTTCATTCCAGCCCTGAGTTCTCCCTTCTACTCCTCTTGGGTGTGTTTGCTTCTTTTTGATTTAGAGTTTTCAGGTGTGTAGTTCAGTTGCTAGCATAGGATCACTCCAATTTCTTTATGAAGGCACTCAGTGGGGTTCCCTTTTTCCCAGTACCATGCACATGTGCAGTAACAAAAGCATGGTAACTTTCCAGGTATATGATCGACTTTCCATTTCATAATCTAACCATCTTAACTCAGAGTGATCAGTTCTTCTATGTGGGCCGAGGTACCTGCCTGTGAGGCTTGGGTCTGAATCATTTCAATTACAATAACTGCTGGAACTCGTATGTATCTGGTTGTTACCCTCCTGGTTTGAAGCCTGCCTCTCTTAACCACACTTCTCTGCCCACCTCCTGCTATTTGCCACGCCTCCAACCTGGTTCCAGTTACATTTGGAAGTTCCATCTCCATAGAGAAAAAAGGAAGTCGCTGATTGGACTGGCATGCTGATGTACTTGGGGGAGTGGTTTTTGCCTCAATTATTTTACCTGTTCGGGGAACAAAGGTTTAGCATTAAAGGTTCAAGATGGCTGAGTGATAAAGGCTCCTGTCTAATGTTTTAAGGTACCTTCTTCGTGGGTAGGTATAATTTTGGCCACCCTGCCTCCTCCTATCTCTTTTTATCTCCTTCTATTTCCTTCTAACTCCATATTCCAGGTAACCCACTGTTTTAACGTTGCTGGTAGACAGTAACATCTGGTTCCATGTTTAATGAAGGTGCTCCCATCCATGAAGACCTTGGCATCAGAATCTTTCATGGGGTGACAGGGTGTCCATCAGGTCTAGACAGATGCCTTGGGCCATGGTTGTTTGCTCATACAATCATTGATGAGTGTCTGTGGGTCATAATCAGGCAAGAGGGCAGCAGGATTGATGGCAGTGTGTTTTTCAAACCAGACTACAGAGTGGTTCAGGGGTAGGACCTGCTACTGTTTCATACATGCATTAAACAGCCAGGGTTCTTGTGTCCCTTTGATGATATCCACAACTGTATGGGGTGTGTGGATCTGAGTTTAAGATCTTGACCCATACTTAACTCCGCTGCTTCTTTCACTAATGGAGGTTGTTTCCATAACACTTAGACACTTGAGCCAACATGAGGTTATAGGTTCTAGTAGTTTGGACAGGTATAACAGGGTGATCCCACAGCCCTAAAGTAAGTGTTTAAACATACTTTGAAGTACCTTTTATTTTATGGACAAACATATGAAAGCATTTAAAAGCTTTTAGAAGTGCTGGGACTGGATTCAAAATCACATGTCCTTAAAGTCTCAAGCACATTTTGTTCCGTTTTTTCCTGATTAGGAGATCACTCCCCTCATTTGAGCTGGTGTGTAGAGGCTTTGCTGTTTCTGCAAACGCTGGTATCCAGGGGCTTCATTTCCCAGCCACATGGTGGATCATTCAAACCTGTCTCTCAGTGCTGGCGTTGGCATTGTAGGATGTCAGCAATTGTTCGCTGAGCTTTGCTTCCCCTCAGTTGGTATCTAACAGAGTTGGACTTTCGTAGCTGACACTCTATAGCCCATTGTCTGTACCTCTTGCAGCAGTTCCCCCCAGGCCCCTTCACCATCTGTTTCAGATACAAAATCTAGGAGGAGATCATGTATATACTGTGAGAGTAGGGTTGGAGGAAACTTCTGACAAAAGGACAGGAGGTCAGCACGTAGTGTCTCATCAAACAGGGCTGGGGAAGTTTTAAATCCTTGGGAATATCTTAAGTAATTTGCTCACTTTAACCTTCCTCTGATTCTGTCATTCAAATTTTAATTGAATCACTTTTGCCTAAGGTTAGCTTGAAGTAGAATTTTCTGGATGTGTCATGTAATGCAGAGGCACATTTTTTTTAAATTAGATATTATCTTTATTTACATGTCATATGATTTCTCCTTTCCCAGTTTCCCCTCAAAAAAAAAACTCCAACCCACCCCCCCAAAACAATAACAAACTCCTGTTGCCTCCCCTCTCCCCCTGCTTGCCACCCCATCCTCTCCCACTTATTGGCCCTGGCATTTCCCCTACCCTGTTTTTTAGTGTTTTGTTGAGCCCAGGCTCTTGGGAGGACACACTGTGTTTGGAGAAAGTATAAATAGGACTCATGGACAGATGGACAGTGATGGGTTGCTTGTGTAGATAGATTTGCAAAGCTTCCTTGGACTTGAGTCTTTGTCTTTACTGCTCTTCACCTTTTTGATAGAGGCAAGGCAGAGCACTTCTTCTCCTGGTGTCTCAGCTGGTTCTGGCTGCTCACGCTGACTGGCGCAGACTCAAAACCTGGCTGTTTCTGTGAATTGGGCCACTGCTGCTGATTCCTGTTTGGTATCCTGACACTACTGAACTGGATTGCTGGTGTCCTGACAATGGAGATTGGAATTGCCCCCAAAGGACTACTTCTAAACAAGTCCACATCCTTTGTCCTGTTTACCTGTCTTTGCTCGCCTACCTTTGGATGGTGGGCTAGAAGTTGGGTCAAAGTCACTGAGAACGCTTAACAAAATTAGGTTTTGAAAAATCTAAGCTTACACTGGCTGAACAATGCATGCTTCAGATCAAAGACAGTCTACATTTTTTCTTTTTTTATAATAAAGATTTATATTTATTTATTATATATAAGTATGGGTCAGAAGATTGTTCAGGGGTCCTGATTAAACTGCTTGAGAAGAGCTTGTTGTGTGTTGCATCATCCTTGCTGGTCGAGGTTGGTCGCGACACTGGACAGCAGTTTCCACCATAACAGCAAACGGAGTTTAGAACGGAGTTTAGAACTGTTAGACAGACGATCCTCTCAGCTTCCGAGTGACAGAGGAGGTTCAGCGTCCTCCTCTGCCCCTTCCCTGCAAGTGG
>NW_022196915.1:6351862-6356904 GCF_008632895.1 Mastomys coucha | reverse complement strand
GGGAGGCAACAGGGGTTTGTTTTTTTGTTTTTTGGAGGGGAAAAAAAATAAGTATGCTGTAGCTGTCTTCAGACACACTAGAAGGGGGCATCAGATCTCATTACGGGTGGTTGTGAGTCACCATGTGGTTGCTGGGATTTGAACTCAGGACCTCTGGAACAACAGTTAGTGCTCTTACCCGCTGAGCCGTCTCTCCAGCCCTGCATCTATTTATTTATTTATTTATTTATTTATTTATTTATTTATTTATTTATTTTTATTAGATATTTTCTTTATTTACATGTCATATTTCCCAGTTTCCCCTCCAAAAACAAAAAACAAAAACAAGAACAAATCCCTGTTCCCTCCCCCCTCCCCCTGCTCGCCACCCTACCCTTTCCCCCCCACCCCCCGTACTGGTCCTGGCATTCCCCTACACTGGGGCACAGAACCTTCACAGGGTCAAGGGCCTCTCCTCCCATTGATGACTGACTTGGCCATCCTCTACTATACACATGCTGCCGGAGCGATCAGTCCCACCGTGTGTACTCCTTGGTTGGTGGCTGAGTTCCAGGGAGCTCTGAGGGTACTAGTTAGTTCATATTGTTGTTCATCCTAAGGGGCTGCAAATCCTTCAGCTCCTTTGGTTCTTTCTCTAGCTCCTTCATTTGGGGACCCTGTACTCAGTTCAATGGATGGCTATGACCCTCTACTTCTGTATTAGTCGGGTACTGTCAGAGCCTCTCAGGAGACAGCTATATCAGGTTGGATTGTCCTTCCTTCAGACTCTGCTCCATACTTTGTCTCTGCAACTCCTTCCATGGGTATTCTCTTCCCCCTTTTAAGAAGGAATGAAATGTCCACATTTTGGTCTTCCTTCTTCTTGAGTTTCTTGTGTTTTATGGATTGTACTTCCTGTATTCCGAACTTCTGGCCTAATAACCACTTACAGGGAGTGCATACAATGTGTGTTCTTTTGTGATTGGGTTACCTCACTCAGGATGATATTCTCCAGATCCATCCATTTCCCTAAGAATTTCATAAATTCATTGTTTTTAATAGCTGAGTAGTACTGAAGGAATCAAATGCATGAGTATACATGGGTTTGGAACTGTGGGGTGGATAGTGTAACCCTTCTTATGCACTTCCCTCAGCTCATGGGCAGGTCTATCATCAGAGGTCCTAGGTTTATTCACAGGTGAGAGTGGTGCATTCCAGAGAGGCTGTCAGGGCTTCAGTATGCCTGTTCCTCTGAGCAGGGCAATATAGACTCTTAATTTCCTCTTTTGCTTCTAGAATCATTGGGTATTTCTTTAATCTGGAAAAGGACAACAGAACTGGTTAGTTGAACAATTATAGCAATGTGGTTTAGGACCAGTCCTGGAGTGTTATTTACTACCCATACTCGGGGGAATCTTTACTGCAAATCTCAGAAATAGTCCAACTGGATCTTCCGATTGGTGGCAGACCTTACAGCTAGATGATACTCTTTTTTTTCTTGTTTTTTGTTTTTTGTTTTGGAATAAAGATATTTTATTATTGAAATTTTATTTGTTTCATTTATCAGGCATTGCAATCTTTATGTCAAAACAACAGACTCAGTTTTAATCTGTGTCTTAGGTTTTCATTGTTTCCCATTATAATCTCATTATTTCAAAACTATTATTTTGTTTGTTAGGGTTCTTATTGGCTTCATTGGCTTCATGTAATCATATTAAATTCATATACATATTTGTATACATATGTATACATCATTTTTATGAAAAGAAAAACTCATGTGTCAATTACTAATTTGTGAGTATATAAAAACTTTGACAATATTTTTCCTCTTAATTATATATCTTCTTGCCAATTTTATGGTTTTGGAAATCATTATCTGTCTCTGTGTATAGGAAAATCCAGCTAGTAGCATAGAAAATGTAAAATAAGCCTTAAAATATATAATCACTTCTGTGTTGGTTTCACTTTCCCCTACACCACAATCCCAGAAATCAAATGCATCATATTTTCCCCTTTGATCCTGAAGGATGGAACAGAGAATGGGGCTGAAAGTAAAAGTCATCCATGAATAATCAGGTTGTCAAGGTTGCAGTGTGGAGCAGAAAGTGTTGGGAGACGAGAATAGAAATAGTATTTGTGTTAATGAGCATGGACTGATCACCCAGAAGTTCCCAGTTCAGCACTGACAGACTTTAAGTTCATCACACATAGAACATACACACAGACACACAAACACACACACACACACACACAGAGACACACACAAAGACATACACATACACAGACACACAGACACACAGACACACAAAGACATACACAGACACATGCACACACAGAGACAAACACAGATATATACACAAACATATAGAGGGGGAGAGTTAAAAGTAAAACAAATCTTTAAAATATAAGGATGAGTGACCCCAGGATATGTGTTCTGAAGGATGTGTCATTTCTTTCTTTTTTAAAGATTTATTGTTATATGTAAGTACACTGTAGCTGTCTTCAGATACTCCAGAAGAGGAAGCAGATCTCATTATGGATGGCTGTGAGCCACCATGTGGTTGCTGGGCCTTGAACTCAGGACCTTTGGAAGAGTAGTCAATGCTGTTAACAGCTGAGCCATCTTTCCAGCCTGGATGTGTCATTTCTTAGGAATGGAAATAGGAAGTTCTTAAAGATTTCCTACTTTTCATTGAGTTTTGTTACTCAAGCCAAGTACTGTTAGACACACACACACACACACACAAATTGACTCTCTAGGCAGATTACAGTTCTAAACATTATTCTTAATCCAACTTTAGGTTTCAACCAGAAAAATAGAAATTCTCATGAAAAATGAGAAATGAAGCTGGAAGGGAGTTTGGCAGGGAAAAGATCAGGAGCTGTTAAAGAGAAAGTTGGGAGTAGAGATGCTCATTTTGCATTTTCTGTATTTATGACAGTCTGAAAAAATAAGTGAAAGCCATAATGTTCCAAGGCCTGACACTATTACTGAGGCTATGGAGCACACACAAAGGGGCCTATCATGACTGCACTCCAGAAAATCCAACAAGCAGCTCAAAGAGTCAGATGCAGATATTTGCCTCCAACCATTGGACAGAAGCAGATGTACCCTGTGGTTTAACTAAGGAAGGGTAAAAGAAGCTAAGGAGAAGGGCGACCCTATAGGAGGACCAGCAGTCTCAATTAACTTGGATGCCTGAGATCTCACAGACACTGGACACCAAGCAGGCAGCTGATATGAGGCTCCCAACACACATACAGTATGTTGGGTCTATGTTCATTCAGAGAAGATGCACGTAACCCTCAAGAGACTAGAGGCCCCAGGGAGTTTAGAAGTCAGGTGGGTAAGGGGAGGAGACATCCAAGTGGAGACTGGGTGGAGTGGGGAGGAGGTATGGGATGTGGATCAGTCGGAGAATGGATTAGGGGGTCAGCGAATGGAATATGGAGTGTAAAAAATTAATTTAAAAAAAGGAAAAAATCTTCTATGCATGAGCATATGTGCATCCCTGACCTGACCTGCAGGCCAAGTTATTCGGGGGAGCGAGGAGGGTCACAACCTGAGAGAGACGACAGGACTCAAGGAAGCATTGCTTGTCAAGAGCCGTTTACTTGGTTGAGCAGAGCATATTTAAAGCAAAAATCTTGGAGGGGAGGGGGAGAGGAAGGAGGGAGAAGGAAGTTTACAAGATCTTCTGGGGCTGAGACCCCGGGGTTGTGGGGGGGAAGTCGTGGGTGGGGGGAAGTTCTCAGAAGTTATGGTATACTGAATGTTTCTTATCTCAGGGCCAAGCAGCCAAGCCTTGTTTTTTTCAAGGTAAGCTGGATCTTGTGGTTGGAGAGCAGGATGTTTATTCCAAGGTGCTCAGCCAGCTGGAGCAGGATGTTTTTCTCAGGTCTCTGGGGCAGGATGTTTTTCTCAGGTCTCTGGGGCAAGATGTTTTTCTCAGGTCTCTCATGGTTTCCAACACATCCCAAATATATATTTTTTAACTTTTATTGCATTATGATGAGAAAAGGTTTTTTTTGTTGTTGTTGTTTACATGATTTCAATTTATGTGAATTTGTTAACATTTAAAAACATTTTAAGTAAAGAGAATTGCATCACATTCTTGTTTACCTTTTGTACCCCAACTCCTCACAGAGAACCCCTTCAATACCTACAATATCTTTTTTGTCATATTTAAAATTTATGAAATATATCAATAAAAATGAGTATATAAAAGTTAAGTCTTATGTAGGTGCTTGTCTGAAGCAATACTGAAAATATATTGATTTCCACTTCAGAAAATATCAATAAATGAGTCCTAACAATAACTCTGCAATACTCATAGGTCAATGCCTTCCTCAGCCATCATCAGAGAAGCTTCCTCCTGCAGTAGGAAAAGATTTATTTATTTTATGTATATGAGTACACTGTAGCTGTACAGATGGTTGTTAGCTGTCATGTAGTCACTGAGAAATTAATCCAGGACTTCTGCTCATTCCAGCCTGCTCACTCTGGTCACGCTTGCTCTGGCCCAAAGAAATATTTATTATATTTAAATACACTGTAGCTGTCTTCAGACACACCAGAAGAGGACATCAGATCTCATTAGGGATGGTTGCAAGGCACCATTTGGTTGCTGGGATTTGAACTCAGGACCTTTGGAAGAGCAGCTAGTGCAATCTCTCCAGCCCAGACACCTACTTCTTGTTCTGGAATTGATGGGTTAATGAGATTTGAAGTACAACTTTATGTACATGGTTCTCACAGAGCTATGTCATTTGACATCACCAGCAATATCTGAATGTCTTCACTTCTCCCAACCCTCCTTGAGGAAGAGTTTCACTCAGATCAAATGATTTTGAATAACAGCACTTACAGAGGGCTACAGATAGAACATAGGGTTTGAGCTTTAGACTATGATGAGCCTAAGGGTTTGCTGAGGCAGCCCTGTTCTTGCATCTCACCATAGTAATGAGCCTTTGGCTGGATCCAGATGCAATACCAATGAAAGACCCCCGGAACTGGGGAGATCCTTACTCAAGTCTCGGGATGACGCGACCACCCAATGACT
>NW_022196915.1:6347264-6347878 GCF_008632895.1 Mastomys coucha | reverse complement strand
ATCTAAGTTCTAGTGCGAGTCCTTCTGCGAGTCCATAGTGCTAGTCCTGCATGCGAGTCCAAGTCCTTGTCCAAGTCCAAGTCCTCCTGCACCAAGTGAAAAGCAGGCTTAAGTAACATACAGCAAGCAGGGCAGATGACAAGAGTCATGTAGGCAGGTGACACATCAATATCAGTGATCTTACTGACCAAGATCACGTATCCAGTTGTGAAGCAGGCGGAAGAGCAATGGTGTCCTCCCTGCTGGGGCTAATTTGGTATTCCTATACTAATTCTCTGGGTCTGCTGGAGGCAATGACTAAGAGGTTCTGATCTAACACTTCTAGCTAATGTCCTTGAGTGGAAGCCCTTTGATTACTCTCTAGTATGTAAAACATTTCTAACTATTGTAAACTATCTATTGCCCTAAGGAATGTGTTCGACCTCTGTTGCCAGCTCTGGCAAGGCAGATTCCTTGAGAGAAATACCAAGTTATAGACAGATTGGTATAAACTAGGATAGGTTGGAAATATTATGTTGGCCAGGAAACAATGCTCAATCTTAGCCTTTTACGAATCATTTCTTGGGGTACCTTTATGCCTAATTATGAGGGTGTGTTGACGATTGGAAAGACTG
>NW_022196915.1:6343010-6345929 GCF_008632895.1 Mastomys coucha | reverse complement strand
CTGATAAAAATGTTTTATCTAGTCACTTTGCACTTAAAAAATGCTATTAAAAGTCTTTGGCAAAGCCGTAGGGAAGGAGAACCACTTCGAGGCTTGGGCAGAACCCGCAGGTAGGATAGGATACCTACCCTGTCTAGGTCTGCCACCACGGGCAGGGGTCACCTGGACAGACGTCTCCTCCCTGCATTTCCAGGACCAGTCCCAATCTTCACGGTAGAGGGCTGAAGTTTTCACCCAGCCTCAGCAGAATCTGAGCCGCAGGCCTGAGGCCAAGCTGTGAGCTGCACCTCGCCTATGCCCTGGATGCTGAAGGGTGAACTGCAGCACAGCTGTCTTTGCTGGTCATGTGACGGATTCTGGTAATACCGGGATGTACATACAGTTCAGGTACCAGCTGTGTGCTAAAACTGTCATGGACTCATGCCTGTGGGCATCTCTGGATCAGTTAGAGGTGAGGGTGGCCACAGGTGCAGCAGACTGCTGTCTCGGGTTCACAGCCCCTCTGTGCAGCACAAGCTGGGGTGCCCCAGGCGACTCAGGGTTACAAAGCACCATTGCGATTCAGAGGAGACATCAGAGCACAGCTCCTTCCCGAGTCGATCTTGGACTCCTGAATGTCTGACTCCTTGGCTGCATTTTTCATTAGCATGAAATTGTCTTTCAAGGGAGAAGAAAAAAAACCAAACAAACCAATTCCTTCACTTCTCTCGAAAGGCACAGGCACTTGGAAGTGGCCACGGATCACATAAGTGTGTGACAGAGTTCTGGATATCACTCTATGATACTGGGATATAAAACTCCACATACATGTGCACCTGCACATGCTCAGGAAAATTAGTTCCTTCCATAGAATTAAGCACATCTAAATGTATATGTGTCTTTCAATAACCACCCTCTGCTTATAAATACTATTTGCTTGCAATTAATTTTAAAATGTAAAAATTCTAGTTCTTTACCTACTAGATAAATGTTCCTTTCCTAAATAGTTTCAGAGTATGAAATCTAACATAGTTACCATTACTACGAGTTAACCACAAACCGATAGGAAACTTCAAGTTCACAGTATATTTATAAAGCTTCATGTTATCGCATATTAAAAAACATGGACCTAGAAAGCAGCTTATACAATTTATAATGTATAATTAATTCCTCGGTTTACAAAGTGCTTTGACCAGGCCTGACCTCTCATTGGCCTGGTCACAGCAGCCTCAGGACTGGGGGCACCGAAAACATGCCACCTGCCTAGGGGACAGGCAGTGAGCTTGGTGATGCTTCAAAGGTTTTTTGATAATACCTTGACACCGATGGTGGGACATGGTAGGGAAGAAAAAGTAATATGAAAGGCTGTTGGCCAGTGGGCATGAACTCACATCCTGGCGTGGGGTACTGGAGGCAAGTTTCGACACAGTAGTGGTACAGTGGCATGCCCAGGCCTTTGTACTGCTCACCAGGGAAGGGATGGGTCTGGCTCTGGTCACCATGGGAGGGGCTGGCCCTTGCAGTAGGGGCACTCAGGGGTCCTGGCTGCACACGGTTCGCATAAGACATGGTGCTGGCAGGGCCGCAGAACAGTGCCATGAGTCCGCTCCTGGCAGGCAACACACTGTTTGGCACGGAGCTGGAAGATCACCCCATCCACAGCCTCCAAGTCCAAGCGCAGCTGGCTCTGGAGAGAATGCAGCTTAGGGAGAGGGATGTCACTGATGTCACCCAAGCTCCGAAGCCCTGGCAGTGAAGACAAGCCCAGGCCCTCTAATTCTTCCTGCAGCTGCTTCACCTGGGCCTCCACTTCTTCCTTCCTCTGCAGGGCCAGCTGCCGGTCTCTGTCCACCACACGGGCTATTTCCTTGGCCTCCTGAGCCTCTCTCTGCCAGGCATCACAGGCCTGCTTCACTTGCTGCCAAGATTCTTCCCACTGCCTGATCTTCCTCTTGGCCTCATCTAGCTGTGGCCTGGCCCTTGCCAGCTCAGCACTGTTTGGACTTGCACTTGAGGAAGCCGAGGGGCCAGAGTTCAGAATGGGGGATGGGCTAGGAGAGAAGCTGCCAGAAACAAAGTCCCAGATGCTCCAAGGGACGCCATTCAAACCTAAAGAGCTGTAAGATGAGGCTGCAGAGCCCAGCGTAGCCGGCTCCTACCGGAGGGGTGGTGGCTGCCGGCGGGGCGTCATGGCCGAGGAGATGAGTGGCCCCGACAGGGACTGGGAGAGGGAGCTGAGTGGGGAGGTGGACAGGGATGAGGACGAGTGCAAGGATGGCGAGCAGGGCAGGGAGCCCGGAAAGGTGATGGGTGCTGAGCCTGCCAGCGACCTGGGACCTGTCAATCCAGGGTCCTGCTCTTCTAATTCTTTATCTAAGGATGCGATGCGATGTTTATGTCACGAAGACGGAGATCTAAGGCAGAACCTGGAAAGGAGGGAGGACGCATGCTCGTTCCAAAGCTCCGAGAAATGACGACTCACAACTTGGTGCTGGGCTGACGGGAGACCGGGATCTGCTGCAGCCACTGTCAATGTTGACTCATATCCTCCGCAGCCCTGGCCGGGCTGTCCATCACTAAGGATTCAAACCTGCCTGGTTCCTGCACGCCTTCGCCAGCCGAAGGCCCCCCGCTGCTGTGCAGGCCCCGCCCACTCCCCTCTTATCCTTAATCAGGATTTTATCCCCGATATTTTGGATGTGACTGGAGTAGACGAGTGTGTGTGGCAATATACATGTATGTACAAAGACACACAAGTGCTTGCCCTCACACACACACAAACACACACACACACACACACACACACATCCTCACACAGACATAAATGAAAAGACTGCTATGTTCAGCACATTTCCTGTCCCTTGAGGAAGTAGTGGTGTGGTGGCCCTGCTGTGTTCTTGAAAGAACTCAAATCCGAAACCAGAGACTTAGCTCGCTGGG